>NC_066881.1:35174985-35279985 GCF_022985175.1 Labeo rohita | reverse complement strand
GGGAGGTTCGGCCGTCTGGAAATCTCCCGTGTTTTGCGTCCGTCGAGCGAAGCGCCTGATAAATGCGGTGGCGTTTGGCATCTGTGCTCATTCAGCTGCTGCTTCCTGTCTGCTCGTGTCCGTCGAGGATCTTCGGTGGTTTTTATCTTTGCTGTTGAGAGCAGCTGCTCCTCGTCTTTTCATGAGGACTTTTCATGCTGCAAATTGAGGAAATGATGAATGTGGAAATGATGAATTCAGTGAGCGGAAACATGTGGCTTTATTTATTACCATTTAAATCAGTTAATTGGGTCACTGGCAAAGAGTTAATTCATGAAAATCACCCGGTTTCGTTTTTAAAGGTCAGTTTAATCAGAGCCACCAAAGATGAATTTGTGATAGAATCTCTAAAGTGAATGCAGATTTTAAATCTACTGTACAAATGTAACTGTATGAATCATTTTAATACGATCATATTCATATTAATATTCCTGACCCAACATAATGTGTTTTCTATTAGCTGATATATAGATATGATATGCGTAAGTTTTAGTTTATTGCTTGGCTATATATATATATATATATAGCTATATATTCCCTTAATTATACTAAATTTAATTAAATTGACAACAACAACAACAAAAAATTTATTTATTTATTTAGGAGTAAATAATATAAATAAATAAAATATATTTCATAAATACTTCATTTAACTAGTTTAAATAAATAAACTATAGATAAATGTTTTTTTTTTTAAATAAATAAAATACAAATACAAATATTTATAAATGAATAAATGCATTTATAAATACATTTTATTTATTAATAAATACATTCATATATTTTCCCCTAATTATACTGAATTAAATTAAACTGACAATGACAACAATTATAAAAAAATAAATATATTTATTTAGGAACAAATAATATTAATAAATAATTAAATAAATAGTTAGTTAATTTAACTAAGTGAAATGAAATTTACAGGCATGATAAATAAATAAACCATAAATAAATATATTTTTAAATAAATAAAATACAAATAAAAATATTTCTAAATGAAGAAATGCATTTATAAATACATTTTATTTATTAATAAATAGGCTATATTTTAAATAAATAAATAAGTATATATTCCCTTAATTATACTAAATTTAATTAAATTGACAAAAACAATAAAACAATACATTTATTTAGGAATATGCAATGCAAATAAATAAAATATTTAAATAAATACTTCATTTAACTAAATTAAATGGAATTTACAGACACGATAAATAAACTATAAATAAATGTATTTTTAAGTAAATAAATAAAATACAAAGAAAATATTTATAAATGAATAAATGCATTTATAAATACATTTTATTTAATATATATATATATATATATATATATATATATATATATATATCCTTAATTATACAAAATTAAATTAAACATAAATAAATGAATGAATAAATAAATAATTTATTCATGAATAAATAATATAAATAAAAAATATATGTAAATAAATACTTAATTTAACTAAATTAAATGGAATTGACAGCCACAATAAATAAATAAACCATAAATAAATGTATTTTTAAATAAATAAAATACAAATAAAAATATTTGTAAATGAATAAATGCATTTACAAATACATTTTATTTATTAATTATTTATTAATTATTAATTATACTAAGTTAAATTGACAACAACAATAAAAAAAATAAATACATTTATTTAGGAATAAATACTATAAATAAGTAAAATATGTATTTTCCTGAATGCAGAATACAAAGTGAATGCAGATTTGTTTGTTTGTTTGTTTGCCTGCTTGTTTGTTTGTTTTTTGATTTAGTCAAACCACACAACGCACACTGTATTATATTTTGTCAGAATCATCAGCGGTAATTCCAGCAAAATAAATGAACATTTTCCAGGATCTTGCCAGTGTTTGTCAGCGCTCTCAGCGTGTTGACTTTAGCGATCAGAGCTCGAGCCTGAATTTAATTTGAAATGTCAACAACAGAAAACTGTGGTAATGTTGTAGATGATTTCCCATCGAATATATCAGAGCTCATCAGTCCAGCATAAATCAGGTTGTGAACTCCAGCGGTTCGTTCCACTTGACTCTGAGCATCTTTATAATGACTGACCCTGTTATTGAAGGAAACGGCCGGAGGAAGTGGACTTTCAGACGGTGATGTCACCGCGGATGCATAGGTGACCTTTTTACACCAGTTCGGCTTCCCGTCCTGACTCAGAAAAGCGGCTGCGCTCGAGTGTGTGTTTCTCTTTGTCCCTGAATAGCATCATTATTTACAGTCACAATTAGGCTGATGAGAACTGGCCCGGTTTGCAGGACACACACCGAAACGCTCTGACCCCCGTCACCGTCATTACCAGTAACTCATTACACAATAACGGCCCATTTAATGCTTGTGCTGTTATTATTTAAAAAAAGTAGTAGTATGTTTTTCATACATTAAAATATTTTATAAATATGCAAATAAATGTATTTATAAACAAAGAAATAATATATAAATAAATGCTTTTATATATAAATAAATTAATTGATTAATTAAATTTGATGGCCACAATAAATGCATAAACAGGAAAGTCATTTACAATGTGATCTGTAATTTTGTTTTAATATTTATATTACATTTCTATTATATTTATAATTCTTCATAAACAAATAAATAATATATAGTAAATGCTTTTAGAATTAAATGAATCTTATTTTTATTAATTAAATTAAAATTTAAAAAGTCATAAAATTTCACAGCCACAATAAATAAATAAATAAATAAACAAACAGGGAAGACATTTATAATTTTATTTCAATATTTCTATTATATTTCTATTTCTTTATAAACAAATAATATATGAATAAATTATTTTATAAATGAATAAATAAATTGATTAATTAAATTTGACAGCCACAATAAATAAATAAATAAATAAATAAATAAACGGGAAAGTAATTTATAATGTCATTTATAACTTTATTTTAGTATTTCTATTATATTTAGATTTCTTTATAAACAAATAAATAGTATATGAATAAATGCTTTTATAAATGAATAAATAAATTAATTGATTAATTAAATTTGACAGCCACAATAAATAAATAAATGAATAAATAATACAAAAATAAATAAATGGGAAAGTCATTTATAATGTCATTTATCATTTTATTTCAATATTTCTATTATATTTCTACTATATTTATATTTCTTTATAAACAAATAAATAATATGTGAATAAATGCTTTAATTGATTAATTAATTAATTAAATTTGACAGCCACAATAAATAAATAAATAAATAAACAGGGAAGTCATTTATAATGTCATTTATCATTTTATTTCAGTATTTCTATTAAATTTCTATTTCTTTATAAACATATAAATAATATGTGAATAAATGCTTTTATAAATAAATAAACAAACAAACAAACAAACAAACAAACAGGGAAGTCATTTATAATTTTATTTCAGTATTTCTATTACATTACATAAATAAATAAATAAATAGATTAATTGATAAATTGATTAATTAAATTTCATAGCCACAATAAATGTTAAGGTCATCATGTTGAGGTCAATTTGGCAATAAATAAATGTTTATTTATAATAAATAAATATATTTATTCACAAACAAATAAATAATATATAAATAAATGTATAAATTATTACTTTTAAATGGACAGTCACAATAAATAAATAATGCATTAATTTATTTATAAATAAGTGTATTTCATTTCATGATTTTTATTGGTTATTTCGCGACAAAACTCAGTTATTATCAATTAAAATATGAGATTAAAATGTTGTTAATCAGTCCATTATGAGGATTTTATCAATAAATATCAATAATGCAGACAATGAAAAACCTGCTCTAATAATTTTACCGTCTTAACAACTGTTTTAAACAGTTTGCAGGATCAGTGAAGGAGCCAATCAGATTTCAGCTGGCTCTTGATGCCCCGCCCCTAGCACTGCCTCCTTTGTGATCTTCCTTTCCTACTGTTTTCTCTCTTTGTGTTTTCTAATGTTTGACAGGACGTGATGGTTTACAGAAGCTCATCTAGAGTCCCCGTGAACTCTGACCGTCTTTCCCAACAGTCTGTTTAAACATGTAGTGTTTTCTCAACATGACGTGCTGTTTTAGTGAAATCATCCCCCTCAGAAGTGTCATTAAATCACTGCTGGATGCTCACTAATGAGAGGCGTTCGGCTCTGCTCCGTCAGACTCGTCTGCAGCGTCTGCCGTTCGTTCATTTGGGTTAACCCGCTCCTTCGCTCCATTAATCGTCTTCCTCCTGTGGGACGCTCTGGAAGAAACCATTACCAGAAGAAGAAACTAGTGTGCGACTATTAGGATATAAATCTACACATTAGTGTCGTGTGCGAGATGCGCTGCCACCTTTACGTCAGGCTGAATGGATTCGCCTGTAGAGGTTCGGCTGGAGAAATATTAGGTGCGACTGGTAAAGTTTGTCAGGAGTTTAACTCTTGGCGAGGCCCATAAAGTCAAAAAAACATCTAGATGTCAAACAGACTTTAATTTGAGAAACTTTACAGCAGTAATTGACTTGACCCTGTGAGTCGAGGCAGCTGGAGATTCATAACACGAAACCGAGTCTCTTAGGAAATTCTCCTGTTTATTCTGAGTTAAAGGAACATTAATAATGCAAATCATTTTAACTCCCTTATTATGTTGAGATCTGGGAACTGCATTTGTATTGGAAATCGGTCTGGATATTGGTAGGGACATGTTGTAGCATCTCTACTAAATTGAAAGTCATAACAAACGATGTCCGACTACGGAAACTATACACACGTGGACAAAATTGTTCGGTCAATGAAAGAAAAACTCACAATGGTCACAGAAATAACTTTAATCTGACAAAAGTAATAATAAATAAAAATTCTATGAATGTTAACCAATGGAAGTCAGACATTGCTTTTCAACCATGCTTCAGCGGAATTAATAAAAAAAAAAAACTCATGAAACAGGCCTAGACAAAAATGATGGTACCCCTAAAAAAGACATGTTAATTCAAGGTGTGTCCACTAATTAGCATCACAGGTGTCTACAATCTTGTAATCAGTCAGTGGGCCTATATATAGGGCTCCAGGTAGTCACTGTGTTGTTTGGTGACATGGTGTGTACCACACTCAACATGGACCAGAGGAAGCGAAGGAAAGAGTTGTCTCAGGAGATCAGAAAGAAAATTATAGACAAGCATGTTAAAGGTAAAGGCTATAAGACCATCTCCAAGCAGCTAGATGTTCCTGTGACTACAGTTGCGCATATTATTCAGAAATTTAAGATCCGTGGGACTGTAGCCAACCTCCCTGGACGTGGCCGCAGGAGGAAAATTGATGACAAATCAAAGAGACGGATAATCCGAATGGTAACAAAAGAGCCCAGAAAGACTGATCCAAGAGATCCAAGGTGAACTTCATGCTCAAGGAACATCAGTGTCAGATCGCATCATCCGTCGTTGTTTGAGCCAAAGTGGACTACATGGGAGACGACCAAGGAGGACACCGTTGTTGAAAACAAATCATAAAAAAGCCAGACTGGAATATGCCGAACTACATGTTGACAAGCCACAAAGCTTCTGGGAGAATGTCCTATGGACAGATGAGACAAAAACTTTTTGCCAAGGCACATCAGCTCTACGTTCACAGACGGAAAAATGAAGCATATCAAGAAAAGAACACTGTCCCTACTGTGAAACATGGAGGAGGCTCGGTTATGTTCTGGGGCTGCTTTGCTGCATCTGGCACGGGGTGTCTTGAATCTGTGCAGGGTACAAGGAAATCTCAAGACTATCAAGGGATTCTAGAGAGAAATGTGCTGGCCAGTGTCAGAAAGCTTGGTCTCAGTCGCAGGTCATGGGTCTTGCAACAGGACAATGACCCAAAACACGCAGCTAAAAACACCCAAGAATGGGAAAACATTGGACTATTCTAAAGTGGCCTTCTATGAGCCCTGACCTCAATCCTATTGAGCATCTTTGGAAGGAGCTGAAACATGCCGTCTGGAAAAGGCGCCCTTCAAACCGGAAACAGCTGGAGCAGTTTGCTCATGAGGAGTGGGCCAAAATACCTGCTGAGAGGTGCAGAAGTCTCATTGACAGTTACAGGAATCGTTTGATTGCAGTGGTTGCCTCAAAAGGTTGTGCAACAAAATATTAAGTTAGGGCAGGGCTCTCAAGTCTCACGCATTCACCGTGAGATACGCGCATTTTCAACACGCTCTCACGCCACATCTTGTATTTCTCACGCTGAGAAGTAAGGCGTAACTTATCCCGCTATATAATGTTAAGGACGAGGCGCAGGCTTGCAGGGGGAGTTCATTGCTGTCTTGTTGACTGTTAAATGCCACCTACCAGCAAATATCAGAAATTAGAATTTTTTATTTTTGGGTAAATTACGTGATCCCGCTACAGTAACGTTCGTCACTAGGCAACACAGACGCGCACACACTGGACCCGGCAAACTGTGGAATCGTCGGTCGCGGGGCTGCCGCTTTCTCTCCCAGCGGAAGCGTTTTGTGCAGTTGAGGCGGTGGTCGCGTTGCGGTCACAGAGTGGACGTTGCCCTTTGTATTTTCTAAAAACTAACAGAGTTAATGCAGTAGGTAACTCCTTCTGTTTTTTTCTTCATTTTACGATTCCTGGACAAAATCACTTCAGGCCCGTAGCCAGCCTAGCAGAAGGGGGGGTTCTTTTTTTCCAAAAAGTGGACCTTTTCAGTTCCCACCCATTTTGTATTTAACTATGAGGTTCAAACACTTCATTTTGTTGACTACTCATGCACCAATTTGTGCTGTATTATCATGTCTGCTAGTATCTTAATAAGCATGATTTTTGTATTCACCAAAAATATTTACTACAATGTTGTCAAACTGTTTACCAAGATATCGCCTTGTTCAGTAAATATACACCAATACCTAAAGCAATAAGTTAATTAAATGAGTGACATTTTTAATGCAATAAATTAACAGATTATTTATACTGACACATATATAAATGGTTGGTGGACGTGTGTCCCTCTAGGGGGGTGTGGGGGCATGCCCCCCCAGGGGAAAATTTTATACATTTTAAAGTGAAATTCATTAATTTGGTGTACTTTAAGAACTCAAAATTAAGAGATCCAACCCATGTTCATTGTGCAAATTGAACAAACAAAAAAGTTGATGACAGTCTGAAAAAAAGAATATACTGTGTTCTTCCTTGAGTTTTCTGAGCCCCCATTCTGGGCCCCTTTCAACCTCTGAGCCCTATGCAGTCTTTCCTCCTTTTCAAAATACAAATATCAAAAAAGGAATTTCATGCAGTGTTTTTTAAAATCAAATTTAAGGCTTTTTGTTACTTTTTTAAAGACCTGCAGAAATAGAATTATTAATATGGAATAAGCAAGATGTCTAAACTGATATCCTGATTTACAGCTCAGATAATGTTCATTATCAAAAACAGTAACATCTGTAAAAATTGTAATAACCTTATTTTGATATGATGAAATTATTAAAAATAATTATTCACCTCAATACCATGGTATAAAAATGAACTACATGGCTTCTAGGTATTTGTATGAAGAACAGTGGTCTTAGTATAAATGCACAAACGCTATTAATCACAAAATACTGTAATTATATTCCATTACTCCTTTAATAGATTTAATACACGTCTACATAATAATATAACACAGTTCGATATGTACCATAATTCTGCGGCAAGACCATAGTGCAGTCAGTGTTACAGTAAAAATAATCCATTATATTAAATGATTCTGACTATGGTTGCGCACAGTGTTTCTGCTGTTTGTCAGTGCTGTTTCATCTGTTTAAATGTCATTGTGTTCTTCACCGATTTCAAGCGCTTCACTCTGGATCTCACAGCGCTGTTTTGTGATCGCGAGTAAACGCATCTGCTCTAGTGAACTTGCGCTCCGCTGCTGTTTGGACTGTGCTCTCTAGCGCATAACGCGCGCTTCAAACGACTAGCACATTTAATCCATAACGCGATTTTTGTCTTTTTATCCCCAAATTTAAGACCTCTTGAAATTATAATTTAGACTTTTCTTATACTAATTAAGGTATTTAATACTTTTTTATGACTTTAAAAGTTCGTTGTTATTTAAAAGAACACTTGTTGATTTAAAAAAAAAAACCTTTGGCTCGATGGGGTGGGTCGTTCGAACCACCCGAACCCCCCCTGGCTACGGGCCTGCACTTGCCTGTGATCAAAGATAGTTAGAGCCGATGTTTGGAAATATAGCCAAATTCTTGCAAGATTATTAGCTCTCCAACAGCTTTAACTAAGTTTTGGCTACTGGAAACTAAGGAAAGCACTAGATAATTGGTAAATCTGGTATATTACCAATAAAATTGGTCAAACAAATTAATTATCATCCAAATAATTTATATATATTTCAAAAATACATTAAATGTATCAACATTGTTGGGAAGGTTATTTTGAAAATGTAATGTTACAGATTACAAGTTACCCTATTTAAAATGTAATAAGTAGTGTAACTACTTCAAGTGCTTTAGAAGTAATGCAACTGCTGACATTTGATTACTTTCTGATTACTTTTCTAAAATTCTATGGAATGTTTTCAGCTGTTAATCCTTTTTAAACTTTTAAAGCAGGCAAGTTTAACCTTACAGTAGTACTGGACAATAATTACTGTGAGACTTACGAAATCCTTCATCACTTGAATTATAATCATAATACTTTAATTTTAAAGCACAGCCACCGCAAAATCAGACTTTAGCATCTCTTTTTACTTTGAGATCATTCTGAGGTTAAATACAGATTTTTAAAATGATAAGAGTTTAATAGCTATGATACCATTTTTGAAATAAAATCCTTGCATGGCTTTGACTGGAAACACTGCCATCTAACAATGCCTTGGACAAAAAAAAAAAAAAAAACCAAACAAACAAACAAACAAACAAACAAAAAAACAGTTAATCTTAAAAAAAATAAAGCATATACAATAAACCCAAATTGGAAATAAACGGTTATCAAATAGGCATGTGTTCTGTTCTGTGTCCTAAACTCCTGAAACATTGGTGTCTCATATTTTAGAGCGGTCAGTGCGATTTGGGAAATCAAGTCTATAAGTGTGTGAAAATATTCAGATGTAATCCCCTTTGTAATCGTTAACATTTTCATAAGTAACTGTAATTTAACTGTACATTGTTTTTCAGTAACTGTAACAAATTAGTTACATTTGTTATTAAATTACATAATTCCATTACTAGCTACTCTAGTTAAGTTCAAGCCCCTACCACTATCATCAAGACATCAAAATGTGCAAGAAACACTTGCAATAAAAAAAGCCATTCATAAGCTGAAATGCTGAAATGCACAGATTTACATAGGCTACATGCAGATTTCTTTTTATCTTTGATCTGTATTTCTGAAATATATAAAACATTTTATTTCCATTAATTTGACTTTTATCAGATTTACCAGTTGATAAAATTCCTATTTTGTGCTGGTCAATTTTGAACAATAGATAAAATGTAACTTCTAGAAAAAACTTAAGAGAATTGTGTGGGGCCGAGGGGCCGCTGCTGCAAATATTTGAGTGGCTTCTCCCCTAACAGTAATCTCACTCCAAACTTTTTCCAAAACTTGAGAGCCCTGAGTTAGGGGTACCATCATTTTTGTCTAGGCCTGTTTCATGAGTTTATTTTTTTTAAATAATTCCGCTGAAGCATGGTTGAAAAGCAATGTCTGACTTCCACTGGTTAACATTCATAGAATTTTTATTTATTATTACTTTTGTCAGATTAAAGTTATTTCTGTGACCATTGTGAGTTTTTCTTTCATTGACCGAAGGGTACCAACAATTTTGTCCACGTGTAGTATTCCCTTAATCAAACAACGGATTCATTAGTTCTTTCAAATTTCACAAAAAGCTTATGGACGTAAGTTGCTGTTTTTGTCTGTCTTCTGAGGAAGATTCATCCACTTGTTTTGTACCCACACAGAGACATTTTGGTCAGATTTAAAAGCAGTGAAAACTATCATAACTATTATGTTTTGTTTTTTGTTAACCTGGCAACACGTCCCTTACTCAAAAATAAATAAATAAATAAAACATATGGATACTATACAAACAAATTAACCATGGTTTTCCTACACTAACTACAGTTTAACCATGGTATTTGTAGTAAAAATGTGGTTAAACAAAAAAACATGGTTACTACACTTTTATAGTATAATATAGTATTGTGTACATTCTTTTTTCTTTTCGTTTTTATAACTGTACTGCCTTAATGGTTTGATGTTTTCTACTGTTTAATAAAAAAAAAAAAGATTCGCGAACCCGCTCTGAATCCAGAACTGAATCAAATATTTTTTAGCGATCTCCGAACTGAATCAAATGATTCGCGATCCGCGTTCTGAATCCCGAACTGAATCAAACGATTCGCTGTCCGTGCTTTGAATCCCGAACTGAATTAAATGATTCGCGATCTCCACTCTGAATCCCGAACTGAATCCAATGATCCGCGTTCTGAATCCCGAACTAATTCAAATGATTCGCGATCTGCGCTTTGACTCCCGAACTGAATCAAATGATCCGCGATCCGCGTTCTGAATCCCGAACTGAATCAAATGTTTCGCGATCTGCGCTTTGACTCCCGAACTAAATTAAATGATTCGCGATCTGCACTCTGAATCCCGAACTAATTCAAATGATTCGCGATCTGCGCTTTGACTCCCGAACTGAATCAAATGATTCGCGATCTGCGCTCTGAATCCCGAACTAAATCAAATGATCCGCGTTCTGAATCCCGAACTAATTTAAATGATTCGCGATCCGCGCTTTGACTCCCGAATTGAATCAAATGTTTCGCGATCTGCGCTTTGACTCCCTAACTGAATCAAATGATTCGCGATCTGCGCTCTGAATCCCGAACTGAATCCAATGATCCGCGTTCTGAATCCCGAACTGAATCAAATGATTCGCGATCTGCGCTTTGACTCCCGAACTGAATTAAATGATTCGCGATCTCCACTCTGAATCCCGAACTGAATCCAATGTTTCGCGATCTGCGCTTTGACTCCCGAACTGAATCAAATGATTCGCGATCTGCGCTCTGAATCCCGAACTGAATCAAATGATCCGCGTTCTGAATCCCGAACTAATTTAAATGATTCGCGATCCGCGCTTTGACTCCCGAATTGAATCAAATGTTTCGCGATCTGCGCTTTGACTCCCTAACTGAATCAAATGATTCGCGATCTGCGCTCTGAATCCCGAACTGAATCCAATGATCCGCGTTCTGAATCCCGAACTGAATCAAATGATTCGCGATCTGCGCTTTGACTCCCGAACTGAATCAAATGATCCGCGATCCGCGTTCTGAATCCCGAACTGAATCAAACGATTCGCTGTCCGTGCTTTGAATCCCGAACTGAATTAAATGATTCGCGATCTCCACTCTGAATCCCGAATTGAATCCAATGATCCGCGTTCTGAATCCCGAACTAATTCAAATGATTCGCGATCCGCGCTTTGACTCCCGAATTGAATCAAATGTTTCGCGATCTGCGCTTTGACTCCCTAACTGAATCAAATGATTCGCGATCTGCGCTCTGAATCCCGAACTGAATCCAATGATCCGCGTTCTGAATCCCGAACTGAATCCAATAATCCGCGTTCTGAATCCCGAACTGAATCAAATGATTCGCGATCCGCGTTCTGAATCCCGAACTGAATCAAACGATTCGCTGTCCGTGCTTTGAATCCCGAACTGAATCAAATGATTCGCGATCCGCGTTCTGAATCCCGAACTGAATCAAACGATTCGCTGTCCGTGCTTTGAATCCCGAACTGAATCAAATGATTCGCGATCCGCGTTCTGAATCCCGAACTGAATTAAATGATTCGCGATCTGCACTCTGAATCCCGAACTGAATCAAATGTTTCGCGATCTGCGCTTTGACTCCCGAACTAAATTAAATGATTCGCGATCTGCACTCTGAATCCCGAACTAATTCAAATGATTCGCGATCTGCGCTTTGACTCCCGAACTGAATCAAATGTTTCGCGATCTGCGCTTTGACTCCCGAACTGAATCAAATGATTCGCGATCTGCGCTTTGACTCCCGAACTGAATCAAATGATTCGCGATCCGCGCTTTGACTCCCGAACTGAATCAAATGATTCGCGATCTGCGCTTTGACTCCCGAACTGAATCAAATGTTTCGCGATCTGCGCTCTGAATCTCGAACTGAATTAAATGATTCGCAATCTGCACTCTGACTCCAGTGATTCGCGATTTGCACTCTGAATCCCGAACTAATTCAAATGATTCGCGATCCGCGCTTTGACTCCCGAACTGAATCCAATGATTCGCGATCTGCACTCTGACTCCAATGATTCGCGATCTGCACTCTGAATCCCGAACTGAATCAAATGATTCGCGATCCGCGTTCTGAATCCCATTACTGAATCAAATGATTCGCGTTCTGAATCCCATTACTGAATCAAATGATTCGCGTTCTGAATCCCATTACTATAATTACAATTGCATTTGTAATTACATTATAAGCGATGTCGAAATTCGTGAAAAGATTAAACACTTAGTTTAAAATTTCATAGTTTATTTTATTACAATTTATTCTTTGAAAAGTTACAATAACGGTTGTACAAAGTGTTGAATTGCATGGAAAACCAATGGGTGTTAGTTTGCACACCAGTAACCACAGTCTGTACAGCCTTTACGAAACACAATGTGTCGAAACTTTGCATCCACATTCATGGCCAAAAATGAGGAAAAGACACCAAATTTCAAGAAGGAATAAGTATTTTAAATTAGAAATTCTAATGTGGGTCAGACTGACCCAAACACAACAGGAACGTTAAATATGCATGACACAAGCATTTTACATTTGTGTTTGCATTATAATCAACATGTCAGGCCCGTAGCCAGCCTAGCGGAAGGGGGGTTCTTTTTTTCCAAAAAGTGGACCTTTTCAGTTCCCACCCATTTTGTATTTAACTATGAGGTTCAGATACTTCATTTTGTTGACTACTCATGCACCAATTTGTGCTGTATTATCATGTGTGCTGGTATCTTAATAAGCATGATTTTTGTATTCACCAAAAATATTTACTACAATGTTGTCAAACTGTTTACCAAGATATCGCCTTGTTCAGTAAATATACACAAATACCTAAAGCAATAAGTTAATTAATTAAATGAACGACATATTATGAACACATTCTTTATACTCACGCATATATAGATGGTGGGTGGATGTGTGTCCCTCTAGGGGGGTGTGGGGGCATGCCCCCCCAGGAGAAAATTTTATACATTTTAAAGTGAAATTCATTCATTTGGTGTACTTTAAGAACTCAAAATTAAGAGATCCAACCCATGTTCATTGTGCAAATTGAACAAACAAAAAAGTTGATGACAGTCTGAAAAATCGGTTCTAGAACTGCCCCTGGTGAGAATATACTGTGTTCTTCCTTGACCCATGCTACACCCTTCCAGAGTTTTCTGAGCCCCCATTCTGGGCCCCTTTCAACCTCTGAGCCCTATGCAGTCTTTCCTCCTTTTCAAAATACAAATATTAAAAAAGGAATTTTATGCAGCGTTTTTTTTAAATCAAATTTAAGGCTTTTTGTTACTTTTTTTAAAGACCTGCAGAAATAGAATTATTAATATGGAATAAGCAAGATGTCTAAACTGATATCCGGATTTACAGCTCAGATAATGTTCATTATCAAAAACAGTAACATCTGTAAAAATTGTAACAAGCTTATTTTGATATGATGAAATTATTAAAAATAATTATTCACCTCAATACCATGGTATAAAAATGAACTACATGGCTTCTAGGTGTTTGTATGTAGAACAGTGGTCTTAGTATAAATGCACAAACGCTATTAATCACAAAATACTATAATTATATTCCATTACTCCTTTAATAGATTTAATACATGTCTACATAATAATATAACACAGTTCGATATGTACCACAATTCTGCCGCAATACCATAGTGCAGTCAGTGTTACAGTAAAAATAATCCATTATATTAAATTATTCTGACTATGGTTGCACACAGTGTTTCTCCTGTTAGTCAGCGCTGTTTCATCTGTTTAAATCGCCGTGTCTTTGTGTTCTTCACCGAATTCAAGTGCTTCATTCTGGATCTCACAGCGCTGTTTAGTGATCGCGAGGAGACGCATCTGCTCTAGTAAACTTGCGCTCCGCCGCTGTTTGAACTGTGATCTGTAGCGGATAACGCGCGCTTCAAACGACTACCACATTTAACGCGATTTTTGTCTTTCCAAATTTAAGACCTCTAGAAATTATAATTTAGACTTTTCTTATACTAATTAAAGTATTTAATACTTTTTATGGCTTTAAAAGTTCGTTATTTAAAAGAACACTTGTTGATTTAAAACAAAAAAGAAAAAAAAAAAAAAACGTACATAAATTGTGGACCTTTGGCTGGATGGGGTGGGTCGTTCGAACCACCCGAACCCCCCCTGGCTACAGGCCTGCATGTTCATATAGAGCACGACTGATGGCACTTTTAGGATCTTAAATTCCTATGAATGCATTTATGAAAGATGGCATGCAAACTCTTTTCCTTCAAGCTCTGGAAACAAGTGGGATGAACGGAAAAGTTTAATGGTGCTGAACAAAAGTGTTTCTGAACACAGCGTTTGACTGCAGTCACGCACCATTAGAGCCGGACAGAAGCCATTTATCAGCAGTAATGACCGTCACACTCGAGCCTTAAATATTTCACATTAACCACATTTAATCAATCCAAAAGCCACGAGAACCGTGATTTATAACCGGATGAGTGATTTGAAATACATATTAATAAGGGTATTGTTGTTGCTTGTGGCTTTACTAACAACTGAACAGGAGAGCAGAAGTGTCCGATCTTCCAAGAAAGATGGATTATGAAAGGTCAGAAGTCTGTCTTGTGACATTTTTCCTGCATGTTTCTGACGGTCTGCAGATGTCTTGTGTTTGACTCCGTCCTCCTTCAGATTCCTGTCACTTCCTTCAGACACGGGAAACACAGACACACAATTTCAGGAAGTTTGTTTTGGCCTCAGAGGAAAGCCAGGAGTCGTATTATGATACCACGTCATGTATTTTTAGTGCACTTGGTCTGAGACAGTGGGTCAGAGCTGAACGCGCTGAGGTTCGTATGGAATGGCCACCACAAAATGAATAAATAAAATTGTGACTTTTCCTCACAATTCTGACCTTTTTCTTGCAATTCTGAGTAAATAATGTCAGAATTTTGAGATTTAAATGTACTGTTATGAGAATGAAAGTCAGAATTGTGAGATTTGAACTAATGTGACAAAATAAGTCCAAACTTCTGTGACAGTTTCTTTGGAAGTGTGGATTTTAAGTTATAGATCAAATTGCTCTTTTTTATAACAATATTGTTCTATACTAAATTCCAAAAAAAAAAATAAAAAAATAAATAATAAATAAAATTAAGTTTTGAGTTGGTAAGATTTTTAAAACATTTTTATTTTTATGTTTTTGCAAAAATTATTTCAACAAAAATTCAGTAAAATGCAAAATATTATTACATTTAAAAAAAGCTGTTTTCTATGTGAATATCTGTTAAAATGTAATTTATTTCTGTGATCAAAGCTTCATTTTTAGCATCATTACTCCAGTCTTCATTGTCACATGATCCTTCAGAAATCATTCTAATGTTTTGACGGGACATCAGGCCTCACGCCGGGCTTTTGACCAATTTAATGCATCGTTGATGAATAAAAGCATTCATTTACTAAATCCAAACTTTTGCAGTGAAGTATTTATTTATTTATTTCACTGTCTTCTGAACATGCGAGTGTTTCATTCCTCTCTCTGATATGTCTTCTCTTTCTCTGTCTGTCTTCAGGGATCTGAGCAGTAATCTCATTAGCAGAATTGCCCCTGGCGCGTTTCACGGCCTGACGGCTCTGAGGAGATTGTAAGTATGATTACGACCTCATGCTTGAAAACCCAGATATTTGTCAATGAGCTCTTTAGTTTTGACCCGTGATCAGTCAAAATGCAAGATTTGCGTTGGGTCCCATGGGACAAAAATCGCAATGCATCCGATTTTCTCCTAACTCTTTACGATTATTTAGGACTTTTAACTAATTTAAGACTGTGTTTATGTGGTCACATCATTTAATTTGCAGTAAATTTAACAGCAGAGCCAGAAATGTGTCACCAGCTCCAGAAGCACCACAGAATAGCAAATTGAAAGTAGATAATAAAGTTTGTCAAGACAAACTTTGAAGTTGGCTTGGGAAAGCCTGACCAAAAAGTTTTTTTTAAGTTTTAAAAGTGTGACGATTTTCAGTCTGAAATAGATTGAATTTAAGGTAGTTTTAAAGCGTAAAGCTTGAATGTTTTAAAGGCAATACAGTGTCAGATAGATAGATACATAGATGGATAGATAGACAGATAATATGTTGTTAGCATGTTACTAGCATGATTAACACGTTGTTACCATGATTCCAGCATGATTAGCATGTTACTTGCATGTTGCTAGCATGTTAATATCATGATTATCATGTTGCTAGCATGTTGACAGAAGGATTGGCATGTTACTAGCATGTTGATAGCATGTTTCTATCATGATTAGCATGTTACTAGCATGATTAGCTTTGTTGCTAGCATATTTCTATCATGATTAGCATGTTACTAGCATGATTAGCTTTGTTGCTAGCATATTTCTATCATGATTAACATGTTACTAGCATGATTAGCTTTGTTGCTAGCATATTTCTATCATGATTAACATGTTACTAGCATGTTGCTAGCATGTTAATATCATGATTATCATGTTGCTAGCATATTGACAGAAGGATTGGCATGCTACTTGCATGTTGCTATCATATTCCGAGCATGATTAGCATGTTATTAGCATGTTTTAACATGTTTCCAACATGTGTAGCATGTTACTAGCATGATTTGCATGTCACTAACATGTTGTTAACATGATTAGCATGTTACTAGCATGTTGTTGGCATGATTCTAGCATGATTAGCATGTTACTAGCATGTTGCTATCGTCTTTCTATCATAATTAATGTGCAAGTTAGTTTGAATGAGTTTAAATAAATTAGAAATAGTGGACAGAAGTGAAGCTTGATTCAAGGGATCTCAAGGGATTCAGAGTCTCAAGGGATTCTGGGAATTTTTAGTTGGAGTTTGAAGAGTCTTAATAAAAATAATAAAAATAAATGTCAGTTTAAAATCGTTTCAGTGATTTCGCTTTCTCAAGCCAACTTAAAAAGTGTTTGTAAGTGTTCAGACAGTGTTTTAAAACTTCTCCACTGGATCCCGAGTGTTGAGTATTAGTTGACATGTTGAGGCGGCTCTTGAGAATCAGAGCCGAGGTTGGTTGAAGTGAAGAGGCTTTCAGCATCTCGACGTGCAGACGTGGGATCTGCGCGCACGTTTAATGTGACACTGATTGCTGGATTTGAGCGTCTGATTGTGGATGTGCGTGCGCCAGGCTGCTGGACGTGTATAATTTAAGCGGCAGGTCTCAGTGCTAATTTAAGAGCTCCTAACCCATGATTACAGCGCTGAACCGAACCGAACTGAACCGAACCGCTCCCACTGCACCGCAGCAGCGCATGTTTCTCATTACAGCGCTAACACACACACACACACACACCTGCACGTCCAAACACACACACGGACGCTGGCAGACGGGACATTAGGCCTCACGCCGGGCTCTTGAATGGCTGGTTTGTTCAGCGCTGCGGTTGGCAAACGGCCGTTTATACGCTGGTTGCGGCTTCGGTCTCAATGAGGAGTAATTGGAAAGTTACTAAGATTACAGTGCAGCTCCTAAAACGCTTCACCCTTATTTTCCTCAAGGGTCCCGTTACCGCAGCGAACGACTCTGAACGATGAAATGCGGCCGATAAAAGTAACCGATTCGTGGATGCCGGTCAAGTAGAAACCGGCTTGATCTTTTATTGCTTGAGCAATTTAATGGAGACTTACTTATGTAAAAATAAACAGAGCTGAGTCCATAGTTGATGTATTTAGATTGAAGATCATTTGGTCTTGAAAGCAGTGCTGTTACTGATAACTCTTTAAAAATAGTTTTTTTGTTATTTGAAATGAAGTTGAAATAAGATTTAAGTAGGCTGTTAAATAAAATTAAAAAAAAGTAGATTAAAATTTGAATGTTGCTTTGCAAATTAACTGAAATAAATTAAAGTACTAAAATTATTAAAGTGAAATAAAAATAAATGATAGCTAAATAGAAGTTTAAAATGAAAACATAATAATAATAAAAATGACAAAAGCACATGGCAAAAATACTTATATTACTAAAGTATTATTTTGGTATTTATACATTTTTTGGTTAATATCTTTTTAGATTTCACTTGTAATTTTAGTTGTAAAAATATTGATTTTGATATTTTTTTTATTTTTTTGGTTAACATTTTAAATACTTTAATTTTAGATAAACTTTGAAATTTGGATGTTTTTGTTAATATTTTGAGCTGGATTTTATATTTATTTGGATTTTAGTTAAAGTTTTTAAAATTGTGATGTTTTTTTTTTTTTTTTGTTGTTTTTTTTTTACTAATTTTAATTAAAGTTTTTGAAATTATTTTTTACATTTTTGCTAGTATTTTGAGCTGGATTGTATATTTTCTTTTATATATATATATAACATATATAATATATATTTATTTTATCTTTTTTCCACTAATTTAAATTAAAGTTTTTGAAATTATTTTTTACATTTTTAAGTTTTTAAAATCGTGATGTTGTTTTTTTTCACTAATTTTAATTAGAGTTTTTGAAATTATTTTTGTACATTTTTGCTAATATTTTGAGCTGGATTGTATATTTTCTTATATAAGTTTTTGAAATTTTAATGCTTTTGCTAATACTTTTAACTGGATTTTATATTTTCTTTTTTTACTTGTTTTTGTTAATATTTGGAACTGGATTTTTTTAATATACATATATTGGGTTTTCTTATTTTACTTTAATTTTAATTTAAAGTTTATTTTGTTTAGTTTTCACTTAACATTTGAGTAATTTTGGTGTTTTTTTTATGTCTGTATAGTCTGTATAGTTTTAGTTTTTTTATTAGCTTTAGTTATTTTAATATTTCAACTAAATGTAATGTAAGTTAGACTAAATGAAAATGAGAAATGTTTTTATTTCAGTTAAATGATAAGTTAATGATAATGACTAAATTCATTTACTAAAAAAAAAAAAAAAACTAAAAAAAAAAGGTAATCACTGATAAATGGAAAGAAGAAACCAAATCAAATCCAGTGATGCAGCAGTGTTTATAGCAGCTGATTCTCACACATTCACACATCTGTAAGATAGTTTGAAGGTTTTGGTGTTTGATGTCAGATCATTTATCTCAGCTGACAGACTGTGTGTGTGTGTGTGTGTGTGTGTGTGTGTTTCCTCAGGGATCTTTCCAACAACAGGATCGGCTGTTTCTCTGCTGATATGTTTCTTGACCTTGGCCGCCTCTCCAAACTGTGAGTCTCTCTCTTTCTGTGTGTGTATATATATGTCTGTATTGAGCACAGGGAGCTGTATATCACTAATAATTCATGTTCTACTTGTGTTTTAATGCTGTGAGTTTTGAATTGTGGCATAGGTTCATCTGTGTGCCTTTCAGGAATTTGTCTGGGAATATCTTTTCCACGCTGCCGGAGGGTTTGTTCACGCACGTCCCGTCTCTCAGAACGCTGTAAGATCTCTGCACTGTTTTCTGCTTTTTAAATGGGTCATAATATGAACAACATTGTACTGTCAAAAACTACTGTAAGTTTCAGAGCTCAAAACTTACTTTCACATCCAGAATGAGCATTTATTGAAGTTAAACTGCAAAAATGATCTGCGCAACTTTGTCATCAAACGGTTCACACACATTTGCGCATCAGTAACTGGGTTTCCATCCATGTATTTTTATGCTAATTTTAGGGTATTGCATAAAAAACTGCACAAAAGTGTGAATAAAAAGAAGATATGCATATAAAAACATCTATTCCTGAATAATTTAATCGGATGATGGACTACTTAATATTTTATGTTGATTGAAATGAAGCTGAAATAAAATGAAATATAAATATTAGATGAAAAGCTCAAATGAAGTTAGAAATGTTGCCTTGCCCACTATATACTGAAGGGCTAAAACTGCTAGAACTAAAACTGAAATTAAAACTAAATAAAGATATTTAAACAAAATTATTAAAAATGCAAAAATCACATAAAAAATAATGAAAACTTTACTAAAAATGACTAAACTATAGTTTCGTTATTACAGGTTTTGTTAATGTTTTGAATTGGATTTCATATTTTTTGTTTTCACTTTTGTTTTGGTTAAAAGTTTTAGAAATGTTAATATTTTTGTTAATATTTTGAACCGGATTTTATATTTGCAGTTTTTACTTCAATTTTAGTTCAAGTTTTTGACATTTGTATTAATTTTTGTTGATATTTTGAAGTAGATTTTATATTTTCAGTTTTCACTTCAATTTTAGTTTAAGTTTTTGACTTTTTATTTTTAATATTTTGAACTGAATTTTATATTTTCAGTTTTCACTTTAATTTTAGTTCAAGTTTTTGGCATTTTTTTGTTTTTTTATTATTATTATTATTTTGAACTGGATTTTATATTTTCAGTTTTCATTTTCATTTTAGTTAATTTTTTTGACATCTGTATTTATTTTTGTTGATATTTTGAACTAGATTTTATATTTTCAGCTTTTACTTTAATATTAGTTAAAGTTTTTGGCATTTTAATTTTTTTTTTTTTTTTATATTTTGAACTAAATTTTATATTTTCAGTTTTCAGTTAATTTTAGTTAAAATGTTTGCCATTTTTAAGGTTTTTTTTTTAATATTTTGAACTAGATTTTTTTCAGTTTTTACTTTAATTTTAGCTACAGTTTTTGGTATTTTTATGTTTTTTTTTTTTGTTGTTATTATTATTATTATTATTATTTTGAACTGGAGTTTATATTTTCAGTTTTCATTTTAGTTAAAATTTTTGACATTTGTATTTATTTTTGTTGATATTTTGAACTAGATTTTATATTTTCAGTTTTCACTTCAATTTTAGTTAAAGGTTTTGACATTATTATTATTATTATTATTATTATTATTATTTATTTATTTATTTATTTTTTAATTTTTTATATTTTCACTTTTCACTTTAAATTTAGTTGAAATTGTTTAATATCTTGATTTTTTAAAAAATATATGGTTATTATTATTATTATTATTATTATTATTATTATACATTTTTTATTGGTATCTCTAAACTAAAAGTAATTTATTACATTTTATTTGTGTAACTCTGTTTATTTGGACACAAGGAATGAAAACACTTTATTTCTAACTGTTTTTACAGTAATGCAGATTTGTTTGCATAAATGACATTTTCAGCTTGGATGGAAACATAGCTAATTTAATATACTGAGTGATCACAAACTCAGTCCAGTCAAAATAATACAGTGTAACTAGATAGATATTATTATTCATAAACAACAGAAGAACAAATAAGAAAATAAGTAAAAGTCTGTCAAACCTGCTAAAAAAACTTCATAGTTGGACTTGAATTCAAGACCCATTCAAATGTCATCGTGCACGAATTTGAATACAGAATACAGTAAGAAACAGTAAAATAACTGTTAATCTTCTGAAACCTATCAATTATGAAGCAAACTGAACTTCAGACGATTCATTATTCAGATATTCAGATGTTGTTCTCCTGCAGTATTGTCAGTGCATTAAATGGATGATATGAGTGCATATGAGTGAATGTGGTGTTGTGTTTTTTCAGACACGTGGGCACAGACTATCTGTTCTGTGATTGTCAGCTGCGCTGGTTGTTGTCGTGGATCAGATCTCAGGCGCTGCGTGTGGGAAATGAATCCGTATGCGTGTATCCCACTCGTCTTCACGGACTGGAGCTGCGCAGCCTTCAGGAGAACCAGCTCACCTGCGGTAAGACTTCACTGACGCTCACCAACCCTAAAACCATGTCAAAACATTACGTTTTATTATCTTGAGGGATCAAAATAATGAAGGAATTCAGTAAGAATGGATTACGTCCACTGATGGCGTTGTATTTCCATGTGTTGTGTAAGTTATTTTAGCGTGCAGTTCACTCAGATTCACTGAAGAAAATCAGATGATGCACAAACACAATTCATATTAAACCTCATTTGCATAGCTGGAGTTTGCATTGACAAATAAACAAAATGCAATTCTAAAGTATTTTACCTGGTTAAAGTGCTGCAAATATTGCAAGCATATCCTCTGAAGTTAAGTAAAATGTTAATAGAACTTGTTTATATGTTGTAGAATGCAAAAAAGTTATTTTAATTTTACTGTTACAAAAAAAAATAGTATTTTATTTAGCATTTTTAGAATAAAAATATTATTATTAATAATAATAATATTAATGCACAAGCACGCCCCCATATTCCTGTAAAAATGTATTTAGTACAAACAAGTTATGAACACTGATGACGTCTTATTTGCATGTATTTTGTGTGTCATTTTAGCATGCAATTCAGTCAGGAATTCAGAAAATCAGCTGATAAACAAAAACACATTTTTTTCCCCAGTTAAAGTGCTGCGAATACTGCATGCATCTCCTCTGAAGTGAAAATTAATGTTAATAAAACAGCTTTGTTTTGCAAAAAGATTAATTTTTATAAAATAAATAAACTAATAAAATATTTAAAAGTTTTTTTTTTTTTTTATTTTGCCTTTGAAACCCTTTATTTTTCCACATTTTCATATATATATGTGTTGTGTGCAAGTAATGGACTATGTCCTCTAAAGTGAATATTAATGTTCATTAAGCAGCTTTGTTTATGTAGATTGTAGAAAGGATCATTTTTATAAATTAAATACAATAATAAAAAATTAAAGTTTATAAATTTTTTTTTTTTTATATTTCCTTTGCAACCCTTTATTTTTTTCCACATTTCCACACTTTTACAAATATATGACAACATATTATTTGCATGTGTTATATGTTTATTAAATTAATATTCATAAAGCAGCTTTGTTTATATTGCAGAAAGATTAATTTTTATAAATTAAATAAAATTATAAAAAATTAAAAAGTTTTTTTGGGGGGGGCTTTGCAACCCTTTATTTTTTCCACATTTCCACAATTTTACAAATATATGACAGCATATTATTTGCATGTCTTGTGTGCATTTTTTAGCATGCAATTCACTCAGATTCACTGTTGACATTTATTGCACAGTTATTGCACAAACATGCTCATATTTTTCCCAGTTAAAAGGCTGCAAGTAATGCAGTATCTCTTCTAAAGTAAAAATAAATGATCATAAAGCTTTGTTTATATAGATTGCAGTAAGGTTAATTTTTATAAATTAAATAAAGTAATAAAAATGTAAAAAGTTTTTTTTCTTTTTTTATTTATTTATTTTTTTTATTTTGCCTTTGCAACCCTTTATTTTTCCACATTTCCACACTTTTACAAATATATTTGCTTTGTTTTGCAGAAAGATTCATTTTTATAAAATAAATAAACTAATGAAATATTTAAAAGTTTTTTTTTTTTTTTTATTTTGCCTTTGAAACCCTTTATTTTTCCACATTTTCATATATATGTGTTGTGTGCATGCAATGCAATATCTCTTCTAAAGTAAAAATAAATGATCATAAAGCTTTGTTTATATAGATTGCAGTAAGGTTAATTTTTATAAATTAAATAAAATAATAAAAATGTAAAAAGTTTTTTTTTTTTTTTTTTTTTTTTTTAATTTTGCCTTTGCAACCCTTTATTTTTCCACATTTCAGCACTTTTACAAATATATGACAGCATATTATTTGCATGTCTTGTGTGCATTTTTTAGCATGCAGTTCACTCAGATTCACTATAGGAATTATGACATGTATTGCACACGTATTGCATAAACATGCTCACATTTTTCCCAGTTAAAGTGCTGCGAATACTGCATGCATCTCCTCTGAAGTGAAAATTAATGTTAGTGGAGCAGCATTGTTTATATACTTTTTTTTTTTTTTAATTTAGCCTTTATTTTTTCCACATTTTTACATGATGACAAATTATTTGCATGTGTTTTGTTCATTTTTTAGCATGCAATTCACTCAGATTCACCACAGGAATTATGTCCTCTAAAGTGAAAATAAATGTTAGTAGAGCAGCGTTGTTTACATAGAATGCAGAAAGATTGTTTTTTAATAAATTAAATAAAAATTATTATTTTAAGTTTACTGTTCCAAACTTTTTTTTTTTTTCACTTTTTGCATTTTTATAATAAAAAATATATATATATTGCACAAACACACCCACATTTTCTATTCCAATTTAATTCATAATAAGCACTGATGAATGGAAAAAATGTGATGTTAGAAAACAGTTTTTGGTTTGTTTTAGATCCTTGTGCACTCATTGTAAAATATATAGCCAACTGTACATTAGCTGTACATATTTCTCGAAAAACACAGATGTTTTGTTTTTTGTCATATTGCTGTAGCTTCTGTTTTGCGCGTTGCGTTCAGTGCATTGGCACCTCTGAAGTGCTCTTAACTAACTTAACTATTTCTATATCTCATATGGCTTATTGCTTAATTTGAAGAACTCATAATGCTATAAAGTGCGTGTGTGGTTTGTGTGTGTAATACAGAGGTGAGTTGTCAGACTGTAGAGTGTGTTAGTGATTTGTGGCTCAGCTGAATGATGTTTTACAGTATTACAGTGGTTATTTTCACAGCTTTAACTTCAGTAGCTCATTTAAACTCACTCCTCCGTCGCATATGCCGCCCTGAGGCTCCGTTTAATGACGTTTGGGAGTCATTCCGGCCTGTCTGTGTGTTTGGATGAACTGTGTGTGAAGTATAATCTGAAACAACTTACACTGGCAGTGTGTTTGAAAAAGCATCATTACATACGGTGATCAGTGTGCTCCGCCGGTCGTAACGACACACGAGTTTCTTTATTAGCGCCGCGGCTCGTGTGAGGGTCCGACGGCGTCCCTCGGCCCGGATCAGGAGCTCATCCGATGGGATCCGCAGCTCGTCTGTCGTCTCTTATCGTGCGTCTCTCCGGAGCGCCGCTGTAATGATATATGCGGCCCCGGGGCCGACCGGTTCATTTAGTTTGGCTCAGAGCCTCTGTTGGTGTGTCTGCGGTTTGGAGGAGCCGTGTGGGCCGATCTGGGGCCTGAACCGTCCACATGTGATTATATTTGATGGAGAACATCTGAAGAAGGTATGAAAGATGTGCAGAAGAACACTTTGGTTGAAGAGCTGTGAAAACTGCACACATCACCTCTGGAGTGGAAAAAAAATATATAGTACCTTTGTTTATATAAAATGCAAAAAGGTTATTTTGTGTAAGTTAAATTAAATAATAATAATAATATTAATAATAATAATATAAAAGCAATGTATTTATTTCATTTTTTTATATTCATTTGTATTTTTTATTTTATTTTATCTTTTGGTTTTTATTTTAATTTTGGTAATTTTGTTATGTGCATTTGTTCTTTTTGTTATGTTAAAATGCTGCACATATTTCATGCATTTCCACTGAAATGGGAAAAAAAAAAGAAAAAAAAAGACCGGCCTTGTTTATACAGAATCCAGAAATATATTTTTTAAATAAATTAAATTAAATAATCATAAAAATAAAAGCATTATTCACTCTTATTTTACTGTTGAAAACATATATATTTTTGGATCTCAGTATAAGCTCTTTAAAGCGGCATGCAAAAGAAATTCTTTTTTTTTTTCCATTTTAGTTTTTATTTGTACTTATTAGTTATTTTTTTTATTTAATTGTCCTTTTCAACTTTCATTTTAATTTTAGGTTTGGTCATTTTGTGCGCTTTTTTCATATTTATGATGTTAAAAAGCTGCATATACAAATTGTATATATGTATAATAAATAAATTAAAATAAAATAAACAGAAAAAAGAAAGGCAAAAGTAATTATTTATTTTCATTTTACTGTTGAAAACATTTTTTTTAATCTCATTATGAGCTCAGTAAAGCTGTATGCAAAATTTTTTTTTTTTTTATTTTAGTTTTTATTTGTACTTACTAGTTATTATTTTTTATATTTCATTTTCCTTTTCAGTTTTATTTTAACTTTAGGTTTAGTAATTTTTCATATGCTTTTGTCATATTTATTATGTTAAAATGCTGCATATACTGCATACATCTCCTCCAAATAATATAGAAATAACATTAAATTAAAAATAAAAACTGTTGAAAACATTTTTTTTTAATCTCAATAAATAAATAAATAAATAAATAAAGTAATTATTTTCTTTTCATTTTACTGTTGAAAAATTTTTTTTCAGATTTTTTAATGCAGTAAATGTGCACTGATGAATGATGGAGAAAAATGTAATTTCCGATCTAAGTAACTTCTTCAAAGTCTGAATTACCCGTAAGCAAACCCACACACTAAATTAAATTTGACGCTCATTTCGCTCACTTTGCTTGACATAAAAATCAGGAAATGAGCCAGACTGTGTCTTACAAGATATCTGGAGAAAAACAGCATCTAATTGACGTTTGAGACACGTCCATCTGACCGCCTGTCTGTGTTAATCGGGTTGAGTCATGAGTTTAACAGGAGGCAGCGGCGTGTGAATGCGAGTCCGGCAATCAGAGACGATCATTATAAAGTTGGTTGCGGAGCGGGTCGGTCGGTCGTTACAGCGTTTAATCTGATCAGAGAGCGCTCGCCGTCTGAGGAGATGCTGTAATAGATCCAGTGTCCGAGAAAAACCTGCGGGACACAAAACGCCCGAGGCACGAAGACCAAACACAATCACAAACTTTATAGACACATATCTCACATGTGACTGAAATGCACTAGGTCTCTGAGTGAAGCTTTTGAGTTATATGATGATCTCATACCAGTTTTTGTTTACTTTTTAGTTTTTTCTTTTCCTTTCTTTTCCTTTTATTTTTGTTGTTTATTTGTTCAAAGCATGTTAATTGTTTTTTGACTATTTTAAAATCAACTGAATGCGTGTGGAAAGTGTATCTATGGTTCTATAATAATAATAATAATAATATTTTACTTTTTTTCGTTACAAAATGTATCAAATATACTACAGAAGAGGATTATGGCCAAGCAATAATAAAAAATAAAACCATCTTTAGATTAAACTCATTATAATAAGATATTAAACTTGTTAAATTTCGGGAAAATTGTTGAAATAAAATGTTGAGATTAAACTCATTAAATTCTGAGAATAAAGCTGTTATGTTTCAAGAAAAAAAAAAGTTGAGATAAAATGTTAAGAATAAACTCATTAAACTATGAGAAAAGAGTAGTTAGATTTCGAGAAAAAAAATCTAAATAAATGTTGAGATTAAACTCATTAAATTTAGACAATAAGTCGTTTTGTTTCGAAAAGACAAAACAAAATAGAAATTGAGAATAAACTCATTAAATTACAAGAAAAAAGTTGTTCTATTTCAAGAAAAAAACTTATTAAATATTAATAAAAAAAGTTGATAAAATGTTAAGAATAAACTTGTTAAATTATGAGAAAAAAGTCATTAGATTTCAAGAAAAAAACGTTAAAATTCGAGAAAAAAATCTAAATAAATGTTGAGATTAAACTCATTAAATTACAAGAATAAATACACTTGTGAATTTCGAGAAAAAAATCGAAATACGTTGAGATTAAACTCATTAAATTACAAGAAAAAAGTCGTTAGATTTCAAGAAAAAAACTTGTTAAATCTTGAGGAAAAAAGACGAGATAAAATGTTAAGAGTAAACGTATTAAACTATGAGAAAAAAGTCGTTAGATTTTAAGAAAAAAAATTGTTACATTTTGAGAAAAAAAAGTACAATGTTAAGAATAAACTCATTAAATAATGAGAAAAAAAGTTGTTAGATTTCAAGAAAAAAACATGTTAAATTTCAAAAAAATGTACAAAGAATGTTGAAAATAAACTCATTAAATTACAAGAAAAAAGTTGTTTTTCGAGAAAAAAATTATTCAATTTTAAGAATAAATACACTCGTGAATTTTGAGAAAATTGCCGAAATAAAATGTTGAGAATAAACTCATTAAATTACAAGAAAAAATAGTTGTTTAAAGAAAAAAATCCTTAAATTTTGAGAATAAATACACTTGTGAATTTCAAAAAATAAACTCACTAAATTATGAGAAAAGATGACGAGATAAAATGTTAAGAATAAACTCATTACATATAGAGAATAAATACACTTGTGAATTTCGAGATAAATGTCTAAATAAAATGTTGAGAATAAACTCATTAAATTATGAAAAAAAAAGTTGCTGTGTTTCATGAAAAAACTTGTTACATTTTGAGAATCAATAGACTTGTCACATTCATTTCATCTCATTGAACAGTCTAACAGCAGTGGTGTAGGTTGGAGAGAAGTGCACATACGTGTAACACATGAGATCGACTAGAGTTCGAACTTGACTTTTGCTTCAATTTCTCATCACATATCAATTTTTTTTTTTTATTATTGCTTGGGCCTAATCCTTTTCCATAAATATACAGATATTGCATTTCATTTGAGTTTAATTATTATAGAAAAAAAATCAGTTAAAAATAATTTCTGCTGGAGTTTATTATGTCACACCTTTCAGAATATCATGTCCACTGATTTTGCACTATGTGTTCTCCATGGTTGTGTTCATGTTTCAGACGGCCCGCTGGAGCTCCCCGTCCTGCAGCTCATCCCGACCCAGCGGCAGCTGGTGTTCCGCGGGGACCGTTTGCCGCTGCAGTGCGCCGCCTCGTACCTCGACCCTTCCGTCAGACTGTCCTGGAGCCATGAGCATCGTCCCATACACACGCTGGAGGACAGAGGACTGTACGTGGAGGACAGCATCATTCACGACTGCTGCCTCATTACCAGGTGAGATTGACCAGTACATTTTACACACAGTTTTGCCACTCTGGTGGCTCTATTTTTGCTCCAATGGCGGAAATAGTTTCAAACAAACCATAACGCGACAAACTGTAGTGGTGTTCTGAATTGGGTTGCCAGATCTGCGTAACAAAATCAACCCAAGTGTTCGGCAGCAGTGTAAACATAGCTCAATTACACGGGAAACCTATGGACATGGAAGTGTCGCCGAATGAATCGGTTGAGCGAATCATGCTTTCTTCGGTCTGTTTGGGAATAAATAGGTTGAGTGAATGTAAATTTTGTACATTTTCCATGCATTTGGATTATACTGTTTAAACATAAAACAAACTAATAAACTTAATGTTTATGTCTTTGGATAAAGTTCATGTTCCATGAAGATATTTTGTACATTTCTTACCTTAAATATATCAAGACTTAATTTTTAATTAGTAATATGCTTTGCTAAGAACTTCATTTGGGCAACTTTAAAGGAGATTTTCTCAATATTTTGACTTTTTTTGCACCCTCGGATTCCAGATTTTCAAATAGTTGAAATAGTTCCATACATCAATGGAAAGCTTTCAAATGATGTATAAATCTCAATTTCAAAAAACTGACCTATATGACTGGTTTTGTGGTCCAGGGTCACATGTATATATTTTTACACATTTTTAAAATGTCTAAAGAGAACCATGGACATGGCAACCCTGTCAGTGTCCTAAGGTGAATGGGTTGAGTGAATCAATCAATGACTCATTCATAAAGGCAGTCGCTTTCTTCGTTCCATTTCAGAATTAATCGTTTAAGTGAATGAATCAATGACTTCATAATAAAATGAAGACTGGGTGTTTACTATTGTCCTCATTATCAACACGTTTTCCTGTTATAAAGTGTAAGGCAGCTTTGACATAATCTATATTGTAAAAAGCGCTGTATCAATAAATAAAGGCAACTTAGACTTGACTTAAAGTCCATTTCCAGAACAAAGATGCACAGATAATTTACTCAGTCCCTTGTCATCCAAGATATTCATGTCTTTCTTTCTTCAGTCGTAAAGAAATTATGTTTTTTGAGGAAAACATTTCAGGATTTTTCTCCATATAATGGACTGATATGGTGCCCCGATTTTGAACTTCCAAAATGCAGTTTAAATGCAGCTTCAAACGATCCCAAATGCGGTTGTAAACCAGCTGAGGAAGAAGGGACAATTTATATACTTTTTAATGTCAAACACTCGTCTTCTGCCTGAACTCAGTGTTTTTGTTCTGGTTCATGTCAGTTAGTGTATGTCGAAAAACTCCCATCTCATGTTCTCCCTCAACTTCAAAATCGTCCTATATCACTGTTTTACCTTTTTTGTTAAGGGTGTTTGATCTTTGCATGTTCACTGTGCAAACACTGTGTCTGTTCTTCTGCAGTGATGTAGGATGATTTTGAAATGATTTTTGAAGTTGAGGGAGAAAATACGATTGGAGTTTTTATACATACACTGTCTTGAGCCAGAATACACAGAGTTCAGGGAGAAAAGACAAGACGAGCGTTTGGCATTAAAAAGTATTTAAACTGTATTTTTTAAAATGAAAATAACCAATCGTTTTGCTAGATAAGACCCTTCTTCCTCGGCTGGGATCATTTACAACCGCATTTGTGATCGTTTGAAGCCGCATTTAAACTACATTTTGGAAGTTAATAATCAGGGCACCATATCAGTCCATTATATGTAGAAAAATCCTGAAATATTTTCCTCAAAAAACAATTTCTTTACAGCTGAAGAAAGAAAGACATGAACATCTTAGATGGCAAGGGGGTGACTACATTATATGTGAATCTTTGTTTTGGAAGTGAACTTTTTCTTTAATATTGCCCATAATCCATTGTGCAATCGATTCAAGCTACAAACAAATAAAAAAGTGTTTAAAAAAAACCTACAAACATGTTGAATGTGGTTGTCTCGAGGTTTAGGGGTTTGAGTTCAAAATAGTCAAAATTCAACCTGATATTTTTTTTTCATGTTATCCATGTGATATTTCATCCGCAGCATCAGTGTGAACTTTTATAAACATCCGTTTGGCCATTTACTTTTAAATGCATCACTTTGTGATCATATGTGACCCTGGACCACAAAACCAGTCTTAAGTCGCTGGGGTATATTTGTAGCAATAGCCAAAAAGACATTGTATGGGTCAAAATTCTTGATTTTTCTTTTATGACAAAATCATTAGGAAATTAAGTAAAGATCAGGTTCCATGAAGGTATTTTGTAAAATTCCTACTGTGAATATATAAAAACCTTATTTTTGATTAGCAATATACATTGTTAAGAACTTTCCTTGGGCAACTTTAAAGGTGATTTTCTCAATATTTAGATTTTTTGCACCCTCAGATTCCAGATTTTCAAATAGTTGTATCTCGACCAAGTATAACAAACCATACAATGGAAAGGTTATTTATTCAGCTTTCAGGTGATGTATAAATCTCAATTTTGTAAAATTGACCCTTATGTTTTGTGATCCAGGGTCACATATAATATTGTTATATTGTTATATCGATCATCTGGTGAAGAAATGTTGATTGAGCACTAATTTTTAATGTTTCTATGTGGCTATTAGGGTGTTTTTCGGTATATGCTAGGGTGTATGTGCGGTTGCCAGGTGTTCTCTTCCTGTCTGGAGTGCAAAGAGTCCTGTACTCTATTGTAGGTACAGTAATAGTTAAGAATCAGCTATTGGAAATGTGCTTCTATGACGTTACGGTCTGGTACTTTAGGCATGAAGTGGAAAAATATGATTTCAGCAATAACCTTTTCAAATGAAATAACAAAAATCTAAAAATGGGGCACACACACATTACCTTTTGTGATCAGTGCCCTTGATAGTGATCTGAAAGGACATGAGTGAATTGCGCTGGCCGGGTTCCAGCGGCTCCACGCGTCCCTGCAGAGGTTTGGCAGGCGTGTGCGAACAGTCGCCTAAGAGTTCGGCAGGTTTAGCGCATTTAATGAAACATATGCTGCATGGTAATTAGGGCGATAATGCGCCACATGCCGACTCCCAAGCACTTCACAGACCACCGTGCCTCTTCCTCCGGCTCTCTCCATTTCCCATCTCACACACACACACACAAACACAGAGTTACTGAGTGAGTCAGTTTGTGTGAAAGTGAACCATGTGGCAGTTAATTACTTCAACTAGCTCTCACCACGCAGTAACGTCTGAGCATAAATATTGATGAAGTGTCGACAGAAATATGTTTCCCAGTGTCAACAAGCAGTTTTCTGCACAGGCCGGAGCGCTTGGTGTTTCCTCAACTTCGCACCAGCGCTAATTTCCCTTCGTTAGTAAACTGGTGCGATTATTAGTATGCAGAGGAGACACTGACTCATTCAGCCGTCATATGAATCATCTTCTCTGTAGTCCGGCCTCGTTCTCTTCTCGCTAAATTCCCTCTCGGATTTCACTCATAATCTCAGGACTAGCTGAGCGAGTCGTTTCTGAAGTTTGATTAGAAAGTGAGGTGAAGCAGATAGATTAGTTAAACACTACCGTACATCTAGTCTAATGCTGGGTTTAAGAGCCTCACTGGATATAAAATCATTTTAGCTAGAATTACTCTCGTGGTATATGGTATTATGGATGCATTACATTTCAAAAGCAATATGCAAAATGCCAGTGTGATATGTACAATTTGTGTATTTGATTTTATATTTCCCATAGCTGTTTGTGCAACATCTGGTCCAAAATTTAAAAAATTCAAATTTAGTAATTTAATTTGCATTTTTCATTTCCTTCGCTAAAATTAACAGTCAAATTAAAGGTACAGCTGAATGCCTTTTAGTTAGCAAAATGAAAACCGAAAATGGAGCAATGGAGGAATATTTTTAATGTGTTAATGCAGTAAGGGTGTACAGTATGTACAGTATATGTGACCCTGGACCACAAAACCAGTCATAAGTATCATGGGTGTATTTGTAGCAATAGCCAAAAATACATTGTATGGGTCAAAATTATTGATTTTTATGCCAAAAATCATTAGGATATTAAGTAAAGATCATGTTCCATGAAGATATTTTGTAAATTTCCTACTGTAAATATATCAAAATGTAATATTTGATTAGTAATATGCATTGCTAAGAACTTCATTTGTGCAACTTTAAAGGAGATTTTTCTCAATATTTAGATTTTTTTGCACCCTCAGATTCCAGATTTTCAAATTTGTTTGTTTCAAAAACCGTGGACATGGCAACCCTGTCAGTGTATTTAAGTGAATGGGTTGAGTGAATGAATCAATGACTCATTCATAAAGGCAGTCACTTTTTTCATTACATTTCAAAATGAATTGTTTAAGTGAATAAAGGCAGTCGCTTTTTTTGTTTCAAAAAATGTACCCTTATGAGTGGTCTTGTGGTCCAAATGTAATGTTTTCTAGAGGTATTCAGTGTCAAAATTCAAATCACAGAAAAAAAAAAAAAAAAAAAAAAGATTTATGCATTTAAATTGCATTTGGATTGTACTGTTTAAACATAAAACAAACTAATAAACTTAATGTTTAAGTCTTATTTAATCTTTTAATTGTCACTCCCGTTTTTGAACACAGACATAAAAATGCACTATCCAGACTTAAATTTCTATAATTCATGAATGAAAACATTTTGTAATATAATTTTAATTTACATTTTCCGTAGTAATACAATGTCTGATTTTAAAATGCCTTTCAAAGGATGAATTTTGAGATTTTAAGTTTTGAGCTGATATATAATTTCTTATGATTTCCAAAGAGTGATAGGGAAAAAGGTGACGAAGAACGTCTTTTGTGACAAAGGACAGAACTCATGTTATGATGTAGAATTTTTTAAGTTGCACTTTTGACATATATTAATCTATTACTTTAAAGGGTTAATAAACTTAATGTTTATGTCTTTGGATAAACACATCTGCTAAATGTTTAAATGTAAATGTAATGCATATTTGTCAGTTTGACATAAATAAAATTACATTTCTGCACTCAAAAAGTCATGGCATAGTTTATATTAAATATTTGCATCTATTTGATTTTATTTAAAGAATCACATTTTTAAAATGCACTTATTAACATTGCTTTAAATCTGCATTAATCTGTTCATTGTGAAAACATAAATACATTAAGAAGCGTGAACATGGTTAAAATATGGCTATATGTAGAACAAGCAATATGCAGTTAATTAAAATCCATGAGATTCAAACAAACTGGATTTATTGATGAGAATAGTTATTGTGTATTTAAAACTCATTCCGTTTATTAGTACTTTTACAGAAATCTGACCTGTATTAATGTATGACTGACAAATATGCATCACATTCAGTTTAATAGTTCATGTTAAAAGTCTCTAATCCAAATGCATTGAAATTTATATGCAATTCAAATACATAAATCTCATATTTAGACCTAAACATTGTTTGACCCAAATGCAAATACAAATATTTATACATATATACAATTTCCGTGTAGAAAATATATGCATTTTCTACATGGAATTTTTATATATGTATAAATATTACATTTGCATTTGGGTCAAACAAAGTTTAGGCCTAAATATGAGATTTATGCATTTGAAATACATTTAAATTCCTGTGCATTTGGATTACACAATTTTAACATAAACATATAATAACTGAACATGATGCATTCACAACGTATTTGTCACAACATTAAAACACATTTGGATTATTGGTACTGTTACAGAAATCTGACCTGTTTCATTTATGTATGACTGATAAATATGCATCCACATTCAGTTATTATTAGATATGTTAAAATTGTGTAATCCAAATGCATGGAAATTTAAATGTATTTCAAATGCGTAAATCTCATATTTAGATTATTAAATACATATTTTTTATTACAAAATACATATCAAATTACATATTTTCCATGTAGATCTTGTATAAATATCTTGTCATATGAAATGAAAGCGTATATGAAACATATTAGAAATTGACACATATGTATATATATATATATATATATGAACATATATGCATGGAATATGTGTATTTTCTACATGGAAATTTTATATATGTATAAATATTACAGTTGCATATGGGTCAAACAATGTTTAGGCCTAAATATGAGATTTATGCATTTGAAATACAGTTAAATTTCCATGCATTTGCATTACACAATTTTAACATCAACTAATAATAAGTGAATGGGATTCATATTTGTCAGTCATACATAAACATATTTTTACACATTTGCACTGTTCTCTAAATTAAAACTGAAATTTCTAGTGTCACATAGGCACAAAATGATGACAAAATGTATAAATTTCAACAGACTATTGAACTAAGTGTGCCTATAATAGGCTATTATTGTTATAGTTTAATGAAAAAAGTGGTCTTCTTAACAACTTCAACAATGGAGCTATGATGTCCCCAAGCTGTTTAGCTGTAGTACAGTATTCATAGGCTTAATCATGAAGCACACAGTCAGCAGGGATGCAGTGGCCCCACTTTTAACTCTCTCTTTATATTACCCTTATTGTAGATGGATGCACAGAGGTAGACAAGAGAAAGAAGTGCAGTGTGGGAGTTCTACACTCAATTAACACCAGGGAAGAGCCCTTCTTATTCTTAATTTTGACATTAATTTTAATTTTTACACTAGACATATATATTGGTTCAAAATATCGGTTATCGGTCTACTTGATCTGTAACAATCGGTATTGGCATCGGCCCTGAAAAACACATATCAGTCGACTCCTAATCAGTATCACTCTAGATATTAAGCAAAATGTGTAGAAAAATATGTAAAGCAGTTCTTAAAGTGTATGAAAATGTTTGCTCTGTTTGCTCACACTGTAAAAAACTGTTTGTTGAGTCAACTTAAAATAATTTGTAACCTGGCTGCCTTAAAATTTGAAGTTCAGTCAACTCAAAAAAAGTTTATTCAACTTGAAATGTTAAATTATACTAGGTGACAACTTAGATATTTGAGTTGAATCAACTTAAAATTTTAAGGTAGCTGGGTTACTTACCCATCTGTTAAGTTTAGCAAACACAAATATCTAAGTTGTACAACTTAACATTTCAAGTTGACTAAACTTATTTTAGTTGACTAAACTTAAAATTTTAAGGCAGCAGGATAACAAATTATTTTAAGCTGACTCAACAAATTGTGTTTTTTATTTTTGACAGTGCATGTGATGTGTTTGATTGACAGCTGTCGCAGTGTGTCAGGTGAATATGAGGACACTCAGGACCGGTTGTCATGCGCTCCGACTCTCGTTCCTCCTCTCTTTTTTCCATTGTTCATTCCAAGAGCCGTTCCTGCAGGCTCGTGATGGATTTCTTGACATTCTCGTTCTGATTAGGCCCCTCAATTATCGTCGCTCTCTCCCTGTACACACAAACGGTGCTGCTCTACTTTACGAGTGGAACCTATACGGTAATGTTGCTCTTGGCAGCGTGGAGATCCTCTGGCCAGAGAGACTGAGAGAGAGAGATGGGAACGGCCCCGTCTGACTCCACCGGCCAACCAAAACACACACACACACAGAGCTGATGGAGTGAGTTAGTGCGGTAGATCCCGCAGGAGGCTGTACTATAGTAAAAATATACAGCCTTCATTATGTTCTGCTCTACACCACTATTAAACCGTCAGTGTGAATGACATACGTCTGAGAAAACTACACACAGATCTTTCCGTAGCACTAATTGTTTGATTTAAGAGCAGATTGCGGTCACAGGTTAGACATTTGTGTTTTTGACCTGAGGATTGACAAGTTTCAAAATATGAATCTGCTTGTTATCGCATACCTATTCCAATAAAATTGCATGCATTGAAATGAATTATTCACAATAAGACCAGAAACATAGATCAACCCTATTAATCCTCCTGAGACCCTGCGTCCTCATATAAGGACATTTTAGTGAATTTCTCTGAGACTGTTTTAAGTCTGGATGTCCTGTACAGAGCACATTCAGAGATGTTTGGATGTTTCACCATATTTTGTAATTATCATTTAAATCTGACTAACTTTTAAATAAAATCAACATCTTAGAAAAATGTTATGGGGTTTCAAATCTGTTGTGAAACAGGATGTTGATTTCATGCATATGTTCCTCATATAATGACTAAAAGCATGTTTATCATGCATTCTGGGAGACACAGCAAATGAATAGGGAAAGAAATTATATTTCGATTTTTCTATGAAATATACACTGCCCTCCAAAAGTTTGGAAACACCCCCTGGCAAAGTGTGGTTTTTGACGATATCAGCATAAATCCTTATTATTTTTTGGTGCAAATACATTAAAGTAACTTGACATTATCATTGAAGAGCAGCAAAAATAATTTTCATTTTGATTACATAATAATGACAATATATACATGTCAGAGTCAGACATGCCCCTTTGTCAGCTGTGATGCCTGGTTACTGGTTTAAACTTGGTCCAGGTGTTTAAAGGGGTCATCGGATGATAAGTTCACATTTTCATGTTGTTTGAACATTAATGTGTGTTGTCAGTGTATGTACAAATCTACCCTATAATGATAAAAATCCATGCAGTGGTTTTTAATTAATCTGTAAAAATAATATCCCCTTTTTCAAATCGAGTCATTCTCAGATGCCTGTCATTGTGGCGTCACACCCACAGAGGACACTCCCACAATAGTTGATTGACATGAGCTCTTACCTCAGATCAGCTGTAACAGTCCGACCTCCATGTTTTGATGCCGGATCAGGGATGTAAGTCAGACAAGAATTGAGCGATTGAGGTGTTGTGTTGCTGGATGTAATAATGAACATAGTGGTCGTCATTTACTCCCGACATCTGAGCTGCTGAAGATGCAGTGGATTACGTTTGTTTGTGAAGGGAATGCGCCTCCTGATCTACATATATCATTTATGATCCAGCTTCACTTACAGCAGAAGTGAGTAAAATGTTTTTTTTTTTTTTTTTTTTTTATGAATCTTTGTGAGCGCCTTTCCTAATAATGTGCTAGTTAGCAAGTTTAGCGGCTAAACGCGGCTAAAGTAAACAGGCTCGTCTCTCCACAGAGAGAAGAGAGGGGCGGGGCGAACAGAGATCATTTGCATTTAAAGCAGCCTCGACCAGAATGGGATGATTTTTGCAGAGCTGATTTTGGCAAGGTAAAAAGGGTGTTGTTTTACACAACCATTGAGAATTTTTAACCAAAGTATATTATAGACTTTTCATTAAAACGCTAAAGAATCATATCAACTTGTGGAAAATGGCAATCCGATGACCCCTTTAAAAGATTTTTGGGTCAGCACACCTTAATAGCTTCAACAATTGATTGCCAATTAAGTTTAGAATACGATGAATTTAGGCCCAGATTATGCAGAGCTGCAATAGCTGCTAATGTTGGATATTTTGATGAATCGATAATTTACATTTTTTCTATATATAAACTGTTTATGTAATAAAATATGTTTTCATAGTTTGTGTTGTCCCTTATCAGTGCAAAATTATCACAAATTAAAAAGGATTCATGCCAGTATTGTCCAAAACCCCACTTTTCTAGGGCGTTTCCAAACTTTTGGAGGGCAGTGGATATTATTATGAAAATTTTGTCAGTTATTACTCCCATTATTACACTTCTTATATTACTACATGTTGACTAAAACTGCAATTCATTGACTGGCCGCTAGAGACTGGCTCCAAAAACGAGTCAATCCCATAGACTCCCCATGTTAAAATGCCCAACTTTACAGCAGAAAAATGTTTACAGCCTGGGACAAAAAGTGGTTTTGGTCTATATAGCTAATTTTGCCCTTCATGTCAACTGTGAGGGGGGTGAACTCATCTGTTATTAAGTTCTGCATAATTCAGGGCGTGTCCACTTAAGTGGCAGGTGGATTGCCACTGCTGTCACCGCCCGTCGTGCTAGGCGGGCATGGTTTCAGCAACCAGCTCCACCCACGTTCCGCCCCTTTGCCCATATTTGATTGGGAGTGACGTGCAGTGACGCGATTCCAAGATGGCGACGGCCGACTCCCACCCAGTAAGAGCTTCAAAAATGCTCTGCAGAAACCCACAGGTGATGTCATGGACACTACAGTCTATGGCCAGCCCTAATTAATATTAGATATTAGATGTAGTTATATACATTGTATATAATGAGTAAACCCGTTTATGGCCATTCATTTTAGACACATTAGAAAAATGGTATAAAATAGTTGAGACTCATCTTTATACAAAGTTTAATAAAAAAAAAAAAATCTGAAATCTAAAAATGTAAATGTTTTGCCTATATATGTTCATTCATGTTTTTTAATGTATTTATTTTTTAAATAGAGTCCCGAGCATAACTTATGAATAAAATATCTTTTTAATTTTTATTTTTACATTTTATTAATGCTCTAAACAATGTAATGACATGAAAAAATACTATTTTTTTTTACTAAATTATTTTTCTGGGTTTTAAGGTTAAGGTCTATTGTATCATATTTGATATGCAAAAGCCTCTAAATAATCATCTTGACTGATTTTTATCAAGAAAACTTCAGAATAACTGTAGTCATAATTCCAGATTAACATGGACTGAAGCAGCTTGGCTTCACTTGATTCTCATTTATTTTTTTTTTTTTTTTTGTCTCAAATCTGCTCAAGACATCTCACATCTTTTCAGGAACATTTATTTGTTCATCTCTCAGTCATCATTGCATTGCATTATATGTTTGGATCATTTCAATCTTGTCTTACTAGGACGTATTATTGAAGATACTGAGTGACCAGTGATGTTTAGGTCATTTAATGTCAGTATCTGCTGTGCTGTTTTAAAGATCTCATTGATTTACATTCATCAGCAAGCATCAGAATTTCATCATATAAATATCAGCATCTGCAGCAAATTCATATTTTTGCTCAGTTTGAGTCTCTGAATAAAATTGAGCTGGTTTTCCTACATCTTCTCAGTGTTTCAGACTGTATGAGCCATAAAAGCCTGATGGATCAAATATAATACTTAACAAAAACTTTTAAGGTTCAATAAACTGTTTGAATTAACACAGTACGGCATGATAAGATGAAGAAAGCAAATGTTGAATTTGAGGATAAATATTTATTTTGACTCTGTTTTACTCACACTTACACAATCTCTTGTTCTCTCTGATGATTTTTGCCTCTCAGGGCTGATTGGCTCTCGGGTGATGTGATGTGGTAACCATGGCGACGAGAGTTTAATTCTTTCATTATGGCTCCGTTTGTCTGACAAGGGTTTGTGTCAGTCTCTGGTTTGAGGACAGACTGATGAGCAGACAGACACATAGAGAAGTCAATTCACGATTTAATTTTCAGCAAACTTCACTGCTTTAACGTGTTTGTTTTTCTGTGTCTATGTGTAAAACCTTTCACATAAACTGCTGTCGCTTTTATTGTTTTTCCAGTGCAAGTATTCTGTTCTCTTGACTGTCTCACATAACCTGCTGTTTATATAGTGCAGACAAGTGTGTAACTGCTCTGTAATCCCATAAAGCCAGTGTTCACTTCATCATCATGATCTAATGGAGCCTCAGAGGTGAGCAGAGACTCCATAAGCAGCCAATATTTGCTCGACCTTTAGAGGAACATGGAGCATGCTATGATGAAATAGTCTGGGCTGAAACCTGAGACAAACTTCACATCAACCTTAAAGCAATCTCAAATAAACCTTGTCTACTTTATTGAAACTGCTGAGAGAAGAAATGTTGGTAACACTTAAAGCCTTTATGTATAATGCATTATAAAGGATTATTAACAATGTTTTAAATGTATTTATACATTTATATCTTGTCCTAAATAATTATAACCAAATTTAAAATGCATAGTGTAACAATGAGTTGATAAGTGTCAATAAATAATTAACTGTGGTTACAATTATTCATGAGATTGTAGAATGCATTAAAAGATGCATTACAAAGCATAATTAATGCATTAAAAGTATTTTTATAATGCATTATGCGTAAAGGCTTTAAATACATTGTTACTGAAATGTTCAACTCATGAGCCGCATGGAAGAACTAGTGGTTTCCATTGTGTTGCTATACAGTTGCTATGCATTGTGGATGGTTTCCAGGGTGTTGCTAAGTGGTTTTTTGTTGCTGATGTGTTGTGGGCAGTTGCCAGGGTGTTACTATGCAGTTGGTCATCGCCAGGGTGTTGCTATGCAATTGCTAATGAGCTGCGGATGGTTTCCAGGGTGTTGCTATGTGGTTGCTTGTTGCTGATGTGTTGTGGGCGGTTGCCAGGGTATCACTATGCAGTTGGTCATTGCCAGGGTGTTGCTATGCAGTTGCTAATGAGCTGTGGATGGTTTCCAGGGTGTTGCTATGTGGTTGCTTGTTGCTGATGTGTTGTGGGCAGTTGCCAGGGTGTCGCTATGCGGTTGGTCATTGCCAGGGTGTTGCTATGCAGTTGCTAATGAGCTGTGGATGGTTTCCAGGGTGTTGCTATGATGTTGATTGTTGCTGATGTGTTGTGGGTGGTTGCCAGAGTGTCGCTATGCAGTTGGTCATTGCCAGGGTGTTGCTAATGAGCTGTGGATGGTTTCTAGGGTGTTGCTATGATGTTACTTGTTGCTGATGTGTTGTGGGTGATTGCCAGGGAGTCGCTATGCAGTTGGTCATTGCCAAGGTGTTGCTATGCAGTTGCTTCTGAGCTGTGGATGGTTTCCAGCGTGTTGCTATGATGTTGCTTGTTGCTGATGTGTTGTGGGCGGTTGCCAGGGTGTCGCTATGCAGTTGCTAATGAGCTGTGGATGGTTTCCAGGATGATGCTATGATGTTGCGGATGTGTTTGGGCGGTTGCCACGGTGTCGCTATGCAGTTGGTCATTGCCAGGGTGTTGCTATGCAGTTGCTAATGAGCTGTGGATGGTTTCCAGGGTGTTGCTATGTGGTTGTTTGTTGCTGATGTGTTGTGGGCAGTTGCCAGGGTGTCGCTATGCAGTTGGTTATCGCCAGGGTGTTGCTATGCAGTTGCTAATGAGCTGTGGATGGTTTCCAGGGTGTTGCTATGTGGTTGCTTGTTGCTGATGTGTTGTGGGCAGTTGCCAGGGTGTCGCTATGCGGTTGGTCATTGCCAGGGTGTTGCTATGCAGTTGCTAATGAGCTGTGGATGGTTTCCAGGGTGTTGCTATGATGTTGATTGTTGCTGATGTGTTGTGGGTGGTTGCCAGAGTGTCGCTATGCAGTTGGTCATTGCCAGGGTGTTGCTAATGAGCTGTGGATGGTTTCTAGGGTGTTGCTATGATGTTACTTGTTGCTGATGTGTTGTGGGTGATTGCCAGGGAGTCGCTATGCAGTTGGTCATTGCCAAGGTGTTGCTATGCAGTTGCTTCTGAGCTGTGGATGGTTTCCAGCGTGTTGCTATGATGTTGCTTGTTGCTGATGTGTTGTGGGCGGTTGCCAGGGTGTCGCTATGCAGTTGCTAATGAGCTGTGGATGGTTTCCAGGATGATGCTATGATGTTGCTGATGTGTTTGGGTGGTTGCCACGGTGTCGCTATGCAGTTGGTCATTGCCAGGGTGTTGCTATGCAGTTGCTAATGAGCTATGGATGGTTTCCAGGATGATGCTATGATGTTGCTTGTTGCTGATGTGTTTTGGGCGGTTGCCAGGGTGTCGCTATGTGGTTGCTTATTTTTGATGTGTTGTGCGTGGTAACAAAGGTGTCACTATGCAGTCGGTGGTTGCCAGGATGCTGCTGTGTGCTTTCTAATGCGATGTGGGTGGTTGCAAGGGTGTTGCTATACAGTTGGTAATGCGTTGTCAGGGTGTTCATAGATGGTTGCTAGAGTTTTGTGAGTGGTTGCTAAGGTCCACATGAATAGATAGAATAGTGTACATCAGGATATTCAACAAAAACATGTAGTACAAATTAAAAGAAGTAAATTTTAATTTCCATGTGATGATGATGATGTGTGTGTGTGTGTGTGATGAAGATTCTGGGCTCATTTTATACTCAGCTTGTCATGCCAAATACCATATACATGATAAAAGAACAGTATTTATGTGTGTTTTATAATAGTTTTGAGCTGTGGATGGTTTCCAGGATGATGCTATGATGTTGCTGATGTGTTTGGGCGGTTGCCACGGTGTCGCTATGCAGTTGGTCATTGCCAGGGTGTTGCTATGCAGTTGCTAATGAGCTATGGATGGTTTCCAGGATGATGCTATGATGTTGCTTGTTGCTGATGTGTTTTGGGTGGTTGCCAGGGTGTCGCTATGTGGTTGCTTATTTTTGATGTGTTGTGCGTGGTAACAAAGGTGTCACTATGCAGTCGGTGGTTGCCAGGATGCTGCTGTGTGCTTTCTAATGCGATGTGGGTGGTTGCAAGGGTGTTGCTATACAGTTGGTAATGCGTTGTCAGGGTGTTCATAGATGGTTGCTAGAGTTTTGTGAGTGGTTGCTAAGGTCCACATGAATAGATAGAATAATGTACATCAGGATATTCAACAAAAACATGTAGTACAAATTAAAAGAAGTAAATTTTAATTTCCATGTGATGATGATGATGTGTGTGTGTGTGTGTGATGAAGATTCTGGGCTCATTTTATACTCAGCTTGTCATGCCAAATACCATATACATGATAAAAGAACAGTATTTATGTGTGTTTTATAATAGTTTTTTGCTTTGATTGTTCAGTGTTGCCAACAATATTTTTATAGACTTTTGATCTTGATGAAACTAATGAGTCTGCAGCCTCAGCCCTTTACTGTTCACATGTCTCTGATCATAGCACTCGCATCACTAAAGTCACGGGTTTGATTCTCTGGAGACAATTGTGCTGTTAAGATGTATTGCATGAATGCTGTAACACGGAGTGATTGACGAGAGACGAGCGGATCCACATGCGAGCTTTTATTGAAGGGACGAGACAGATACATGGTCGAGCGGGCAGGGTCAAACACCATAGCAGATAGGGATATCGTAGGCTAAGCACAATCGGAATCCGTGAATCAGGCGTAAGTCCAATCGGGAGCGAACAACGTCCGTGAAGGGAGATCCGAGAGAATAGTCAGACAGGCGAAAATCCAAAGGCAGGCGGCTAGACAGTCAAAAACGAGAAAACCAGGCAGGAGAACAAAAACCAGGAACTAAGAAACGCTAACTATGGAATACAAACAATAATCTAACAAACCGTGATTTTCATGGGGAAAGTCCAGGGTTTTTATAGTGAGCCTGATTGGCTACCGGAGGCAACGTAATGGGTGCGATGGGTGATGGGAATAGTAGTCCGGGGTGCAAAGCAACAGTCTGAATGTAATGATGGGGTGAGAGCGACCTCTGGTGGTGAGCGGACCGCAGAGCACCGACCAGATTCGTGACATAGCCCCCCCAAGGAGCGGCTTCCAGACGCTCGAAGGAAACAACGGTCCAGGGGAGCGGTGGGGAGGGAGGGAGACAGGGCGAGGGTTGGAGGGCCAGGTCCATGTGGAGGGCCCGGTGATTGAGGCAGGACCGACAGAGCAGATACCCTCCAGGGCGGGGCCGGAGGCGGAGCAGGAGACGCAGGAGCCCTCCAAGGCGGGGCCGGAGGCGGAGCAGGAGGCGCAAGGGCCCTCCAGGGCGGAGGCGGAGCAGAAGCCCTCCAGGGCAGGGCCGGAGGCAGAGCATGAGCCCTCCGAGGCGGAACAGGAAGCGGAGCAGCCCTCTGGGGCGAAACAGGAATCCGCGTCACGGTCTGGGACCTGGGGAAAGCAGGGACAGAGGAGGCAGACAGAATAGGGGGAAAAGGCGGAGCGGCCCTCCGGGGCGGAACAGGAGGCGGAGCGGCCCTCCGGGGCGGAACAGGACCCCGCTTTACGATCTGGGACCTGGGGAAAGCAGAGACAGAGGAGACAAACAGAGAAGGGAGAGAAGCAGAGAGCTTGTAGGGGGACGCCACCTCCAAGGGAGGATCCACAGCCATGGCTGACACCTCTGGAGGTATTGGCGCAGCTTCTCCGACCAAGTGGCACTCTGGAACAGGCTTGTGACCAGGCGAAAACTCTGGAGCTGGCTTGTGACTAGGCGGGCGCTCTGGAGCAGGCTTGTGACCAGGCGGGAGCTGGGGCGGACAGGAAACTGCGTTATGGCCTGGGATCTGGAAACGGCAGAGACAGAAGAGGTAGAAAGAATTTGGGGAGAAGCAGAGAGTCTGTAGAGGGACGCCGCCTCCATGGGAGGATCCACAGCCGAAGCTGACACCTCAGGAGGCATAGGCGCGGCTTCTCCCACCGGTGAGGCCTCTGGGTCTGTCTCGTGGTCAGACGGGACCTCTGGAGCACAGTGTGCAGCCCACACACACCAGATGGCAACCGCCATTAAAGGAAGAGCAGCAGCGGGAGGTTGTGGTGGGTCCAGTGCGCTGGCTATCCCGATAGGCCATGGTCTTGGGATGTCAGACGAGATGTAACTTGACTTGGGGTCGTTGGACTGGGCATGACCTGGCTCTGGGCCATCAGACGGGGCATGGTAAAGCTCTGGGTGGTCAGACGAGACGTGGCTTGAGTCTGGGCGGTCAGGCGGGACGTGGCTTGAGTCTGGGCCGTCAGGCGGGACGTGGCTTGAGTCTGGGCCGTCAGGCGGGACGTGGCTTGAGTCTGGGCCGTCAGGCGGGACGTGGCTTGAGTCTGGGCCGTCAGGCGGGACGTGGCTTGAGTCTGGGCCGTCAGGCGGGACGTGGCTTGAGTCTGGGCCGTCAGGCGGGACGTGGCTTGAGTCTGGGCCGTCAGGCGGGACGTGGCTTGAGTCTGGGCCGTCAGGCGGGACGTGGCTGGACTCTGGGCCGTCAGGCGGGACGTGGCTGGACTCTGGGCCGTCAGGCGGGACGTGGCTGGACTCTGGGCCGTCAGGCGGGGACGTGGCTGACTCTGGACTCTGGGCCGTCAGGGCGGGACGTGACTGGACTCTGGGCCGTCAGGCGGGACGTGACTGGACTCTGGGCCGTCAGGCGGGACGTGACTGGACTCTGGGCCGTCAGGCGGGACGTGACTGGACTCTGGGCCGTCAGGCGGGACGTGACTGGACTCTGACTCTTGGAGATCAGCCCTGACATTGCTTGACGCAGGTACGACGACCGCCTTGCGTTGCTGGACTTGGAAGCTTGACTGGACGCTGAAGCTTGACTGGACGCTGAAACTGCATTATGACAGGACCTGACAACTATGCTTGACTCACGAGGATCTGCTGAGGCCTGGCTTGCTTCAGGAACAACAGCTGTAACGTGACTTGGCTCAGGGACGACAGCGGTAACGTGACTTGGCTCAGGGACGACAGCGGTAACGTGACTTGGCTCAGGGACGACAGCGGTAACGTGACTTGGCTCAGGGACGACAGCGGTAACGTGACTTGGCTCGTGATGAACAGGTGTGACTTGGCTTGACTCATGGGGAACAGCTGTGACTTGGCTTGACTCGTGGGGCACCGCTGTGACCTGGCTTGACTCTGTGTCTTGACTTGACTCAGGGGTAGCTGCCGAGACATGAAGGAGCGCCACTTTAGCTGCCCATACTGTCATTAGGGGTGTGTCCAGCACGTGGGCCATCATGACCACAGGTGGCGTCCGGGTACTGACCACAGGTTCTGGAATGGCAGCCATCTTGTGGAGTGGCTTGGAGATGGCGGCCATCTTGTGCAGTGACTCTGGCGTGGCAGCCATCTTGTGCAGTGGCTCTGGCGTGGCAGCCATCTTGTGCAGTGGCCCTGGCGTGGCAGCCATCTTGTGCAGTGGCTCTGGCGTGGCAGTAACTTGACTTAACACAGGAACAGCAGTTCTGGCTTGATTTGACACAGGAAACACAGTTGCAATCTGACTTGACTTGGAGACTTGACTTGACTCGGGAAATGCAGCTGTAGCTTTAAATGGCTCTTGTATGGCGGCTGTGACATGACGGAGCTCTGTTCTCGCCGCCATCTTGTGAACGGGCTCCGCCGTCGCCGCCATTGTGTGGACGCGCTCCGACGCGGCCGCCATTTTGTGAACGGGCACCGTTGTCGCCGCTACCGCGTTAACGCGTTCGGCGCGGCCGCCATCTTGTGCGCAGGCTCTGCTGACGCCGCCATAGCTTGAGCACGCTCCGTCACGGCCGCCATTTCACGAGCGATCCAGGCGGAAAACCTGTTTGCGGCGTCGTGATCCGGCGTTACCGCCAATCTGCGAGAGGGGTGCGCGGCTGCTTTGTCTGCGTTGTCGCGTTCCTTCCTCGCGACCCTCACAGTACACGGCGAGCCCACACACAATAAAGCAAAGTTCAAGAAGGCAGCCAGAGATGAGCGCGGACCCTCGCGTCTGAGTCTAGCCCTTAAGTGCTCGTTTGCACCGTCGCAAAAAATCTCAATTATAATACAGTCCGGTTGGGTGGAATAATTTGCAAAAACTAAGAACTCACGGGTGTACTGCTCGAGTGAACGTTGTCCTTGCTTTATCCGGCATAGAATCCTGTCAGTGTCTGTATCTGAATGTCCGGGGTGAAGTTGCTGGATCCTGTTGTGACGGTTTGTTCTGTAACACGGAGTGATTGACGAGAGACGAGCGGATCCACATGCGAGCTTTTATTGAAGGGACGAGACAGATACATGGTCGAGCGGGCAGGGTCAAACACCATAGCAGATAGGGATATCGTAGGCTAAGCACAATCGGAATCCGTGAATCAGGCGTAAGTCCAATCGGGAGCGAACAACGTCCGTGAAGGGAGATCCGAGAGAATAGTCAGACAGGCGAAAATCCAAAGGCAGGCGGCTAGACAGTCAAAAACGAGAAAACCAGGCAGGAGAACAAAAACCAGGAACTAAGAAACGCTAACTATGGAATACAAACAATAATCTAACAAACCGTGATTTTCATGGGGAAAGTCCAGGGTTTTTATAGTGAGCCTGATTGGCTACCGGAGGCAACGTAATGGGTGCGATGGGTGATGGGAATAGTAGTCCGGGGTGCAAAGCAACAGTCTGAATGTAATGATGGGGTGAGAGCGACCTCTGGTGGTGAGCGGACCGCAGAGCACCGACCAGATTCGTGACAAATGCACTGTAAGTCACTTTTAAATTTGCAAAATTAATACATTTTATCAGACAAGGGTGATGAAAGTGTTTGTCAGTGTGTTTGTGTCCTTTTGTTAGTCTTGTAGTATTCAATATTTCATTAATATTTCACATTTATTTACCTGTTCTTGTCAAGCTTCAGCGATACTGACTTGAAGAGCGTCTCTCTAGTGGGCAGACTGTTTTCATGTTCTGGGTTTTGAAATATTCATCAGTGAAGCCCACCGACTTCAGGACTCACAGGCCTGTTATTATCCTCAGATTGTGAAATATCAGCGCATGAGAGTAAATGCTGCTAATGAAGTGCTTTGGAGATGATTGTGGCGGCTGGACAATAGAGCTCTGTTGTGTGAATCTAGGTCACTGTGTGTCTTTGTGTGCATGTGTGTTCTCATTGATACTTGTCTCTTCTCTTGTTTGGACACATACAGAAAGTATTTTGTTTTGAAGTACTCACGCAAAACTTAATATGGGTGGTTGTCAGGGTGTTGCTATGTGGTTGCTTGTTGCTAACGTGTTGTGGATGGATACCAGGATGTTGCTATGCAGTTGCTAATGTGTTGTGGGTGGTTGTCAGGGTGTTGCTATGTGGTTACTTATTGCTGATATATTGTGGGTGTTTGGCAGGGTGTTGCTATGCAACTGCTAATGCGGTGTGGGTGGATTCCAGAATGTTACTATGCAGTTGCTAATGTGTTATGGGTGGTTGTCGGGGTGTTATGTGGTTACTTGTTGCCGAAATATTGTGGGTGGTTGGCAGGGTGTTGTTATGCATCAGCTAATGTGTTGTGGGTGGTTGTCAGGGTTTTGCTATCCAGCTGCTAATGTCTTGTGGGTGGTTGTCGGGGTGTTGCTATATGGTTACTTGTTGCTGATATATTGTGGGTGGTTGTCAGGGTGTTGCTATGCAGTTGCTAATGTGTTGTGGGTGGTTGTCAGGGTGTTGCTATGTGGTTACTTATTGCTGATATATTGTGGGTGGTTGGCAGGGTGTTGCTATGCGACTGCTAATGCATTGTGGGTGGATGCCAGGATGTTGCTATGCAGTTGCTGAAATATTGTGGGTGGTTGCCAGGGTGTTGCTGTGTGATTGCTAATGCATTGTGGGTGGTTGTCGGAGTGTTGCTGTGCAATTGCTAATGATTTGTGGGTATTAGCATCTGCATAGCCGTCCTAGGTGGTTCCTAGGTGGTTGCTAGGGTGTTCTTGGTTCTCTGAATACATCAGGATATTCAAAAAATAAAAAATAAATAAAATAAAAACATACAGTAGAAAGTAAAAAATAATAATAATAATTTTGATGCCATGTGGTAATGATGATGTGTATGTGATGGACACTCTGGGCTGGTTTGGACTTGGTTCAGAATGATGTAAGTCTCTCATTTAGTCTGAACTCATGAGAAGGAATCACTGCAGCTGTAAACGTGCTCATAGACCAACCACAAACTCCATCTGCACAGACATTCGAGCAGCAACAACAACTCATTTTGTCTCACAAAGACTGAGAGAGAAGAGGAGAGATGATATGGCAGATGTTAAAATGAGTAGTTCACCCAAAAACTTTTTTTTTTTTTTTTTTTTTTTCATATTTCATATATACACTCTCATTCTTGTCTAGGAACAGTATTACAAATATTTTTGGTTCTATGACAAATTGATTTTATTCTACTATTGCAAGTCACTTTGGATATTATTCCTCATCTTGTTCGAAACCTGCATGACATTATTTCTTTTGTGTAACACAGCAGGAGATGTTTGTCAGGTTTTATTTTCTTTGTGTTCATTGTGTATATTTCTGCTCGTGTTGTATCATTTATTTGTCAACATATGAGCGCAGAGCATCTCTCGTGTCTCTTTAGGGGAAGCACTCTGTTATTTTTGGCGTGTGGTTGTCAGTTTAACAGGGCACAAGCGCAGTTGCCGGCCACAGAGCTCTGCTGTGCGCCACAGCTCTTCAGAGCGCTCTCTGAGCCATATGTGCTACAGATGTGTCAGTCTCTAGTGCTGCCGTGGGCCGGTCCGAGGGTCCGAGGTCATTAATCAGGGCTCTAAATGCTGCCGGACCACAGCAGAGAGGAATAATGTGCCATAATCAGACGGCATCAGAACATCGGGATGATTTATGCTGCCTTTTACCTGGATAATTTCCTAGATCGACACTAAAAGTGGCTGCATTGCACTCTGGATATTAATTAATTTCTCCTGAAGTATGCCTCTAATTATGACATGCTACTTGTAAACTGCTTTTAAAGGATAAATGTGTATTTTTCCCTTTTTCACTGAAGGAGGGACCTGGGTTAAATTGTAGAGATTCAGTAATGGACTCCTAATTTGCTAGGGCAATTTACAACCACCTGGCACACTTTAGCAACATCCCAGCAACACCCTAGCAACCATTCATCACATTATATTAATCACATAGCAACACCCTAGCGACCACCTAGTATGCCCTAGAAACCACCAAGCAAAATTCTTTGACCACCTAGCTCATCCTTAAAAACTACACAGCAACATCCTGGCATCCAGTTAGCAACACCCTAGCAACCACCTTAGCAACTACACAGAAACATCCTAGTAACCACTTAGCACACCTTAGCAACTATACAGCAACATCATAACATCCAGTTAGCAACGCCCTAGCAATCACCTTAGCAACTACACCACAACACCATATTTCTGTGAAGTTAAGAGGTGGCTGGGCTGTTGCTGTGTAGTTGCTATAGTGGTTGCTAGGATGTTTCTAAGTGGATGCCAAGATGTTGCTGTGTAGTTGCTAAGGTGAGCTAGGTGGTTGCTAGGGTGTTGCCAAGTGGATGCCACGGTGTTGCTGTAGCAAATACACTAGCAACCACTTAGCAACTACACAGAAACATCCCAGCAGCCACTTAGCAACACCCTAGTAACCACACAGCAAAACCCTGGTATCCACTTGGCAACACCCTAGTAACCTCACCGCAACACCCTGGCATCCACCTAGCAAAACCCTAGTAACTACACCGCAACACACTGGCATCCAATTAGCAACACCCTAGTAACTACACCGCAACACCCTGGCATCCACCTAGCAACACCCTAGTAACTACACCGCAACACACTGGCATCCACTTAGCCACACCCTAGTAACCACACAGCAAAACCCTGGCATCCATCTAGCAACACCCTAGTAACTACACTGCAACGCACTGGCATCCACTTAGCAACACCCTAGTAACTACACCGCAACACCCTGGCATCCACTTAGCAACACCCTAGTAACTACACCGCAACACACTGGCATCCACTTAGCAACACCCTAGTAACTACACTGCAACGCACTGGCATCCACTTAGCAACACCCTAGTAACTACACTGCAACGCCCTGGCATCCACCTAGCAACACCCTAGTAACTACACCGCAACACCCTGGCATCCACCTAGCGATACCCTAGTAACTACACCGCAACACTCCTGTTGCTAGGGTGGCTACTGGGATGTTTCTCTGTAGTTGCTAGGGTGGCTGCTACAGCCAACTATCCACTTAGCAACACCCTAGCAAACACCTAGCACACCTTAGCAACTATACAGCATCATTTCAGCATCCACTTAAAAACATCCTAGCAACCGCACAGCGACAGTCCAGCCACCACTTGTTAACTACACAGAAACATCACAGAAACCACTTAGCAACCCCCTAGCAACCACACAGCTGGCATCCTCTTAACAATACTCTAGCAACCACCTAGCAACGCCCCAGCAACTTCATAGGGACACTGATAATCACTCACATTTTCAGATTCAATGTACAATTCTGTATTTTTCCTGTAATTTTGATGACATAAAATTTGGTGCAGAATTCCACACAGCTGCTTTAATGCTGGTTTGGGCCAAATGTAAATCTAATAGTCAGCTACAAAACTGACAATTAAAGTTGAAGAACAGTCTGCTGTGAAAGAGTTTAATCAATGTTTAAACGCACAAGCATCAGCCTTCACACACTCCAGCACTGAATGAAAACTGACAGTCATTATATCAGCGAACCAGAGTCAACACTTCCTGAGGAGAGTCAAGTGTGTGTGTGTGTGTGTGTGCGCACGTGTGTGTGAGGGATTACGGACTTGAGCAGTCGCTGTCTCTCTCTCTGAGCCTCTAATCATTTTTACTGTGAAAGATTTGAGCGCGCTCACTGAGCCACTTACTATTCCACAGCCAGCGTTTGCATGCATGAATCGTTCACGTCCCTCAATGTTTCCCTCGAAAATGTTGTAGAAATACAGGAACAAAAACTGTCGGAAATTCTACAGTGTATTAATAATGCAAAGCTGAATATGAATGAGTCCGAATAACCTTAGTCTACTGTTTGCTGGCACTCAGTATCACACAGATGGATTTGCTTTTAATTAAACAGCCACTCAGAATTTATTTTGTGTGCATATTTTATGCATCATTTATCAGTGTTATTTGAATGGATGCAATATCATATTTTGTATTTTTACATGATAATTGAACACGATAGCTCATGTACTTGAAGGGTTGTGTTAAACTGGCTCGTGTTCAGGTGTGACTCAGTGTCGTCTCACCCTCGTCTCGCAGCGAGCTCATCCTGTCCAACATCGATGCCGGCGTTTCCGGTAATTGGCAGTGTCACGTGACCAGTTCCCGTGGCAACAGCTCAATCGGGATGGAGATCGTGGTGCTGGAGACGACGGCGCTGTACTGCGCGGCCGAGAGGGTCAGTAGCAACAAGGGCGACTTCAGGTGTGTTACAACAGCGCACACACAAATGCCATTTACCAAAGTGGCAGCTTAAAGGGCCAGTTCACCCAAAAATGATTTTCTCACCCTCAAGTTGTTCCAAACCTGAATGAGTTTCCATTCAGTTGAATACAAAAGATATTTTGAAGAATGTTGGGAATCCATTGACTTCATTAGTATTTTTTTTCCATACTATAGAGGTCAATGGCTACCGTCAATGTTTGCTTACCAACATTCTTCAAAATGTCTTCTTTTGTGTTCAACAGAAGAAACAAACTCGTACAGGTTTAAAATGCCTCGAAAATGAGTAAATGATGACAGAATTTCCATTTTTTTGGTTGAACTGTCTCTTTAAAAACTACATCACAGATACTGTAATTTTAATGCTGTTATATTTTAATGTTAGATTGGTGCTTTTATAGCTTCATGTTCTGTGTTTATGCAGCACACGACTGTAATGGGCTGAAAAATGAGCCTGTTGTTAGCAGAGAAATTAGTGTTATTTGTTCATTACTGACAACAACAAACAGACACTGTTCATGTTCACAAACTTCATGTGTGAAACTCGTCAAAAGACACTGCCATTCAACAGGTTAGGGTCAGAAATTATTTCTTATATTCATCAAGAATGCATTTAATTGATGGAAAGTGACAGTTAAGACATTTATAATATTACAAACTGTTTCTATTTTAAATAAATGCTGTTCTTGTGAGCTTTCTATTCATCTGTGAATCCTAAAAAAATAAAATGTATCAGTTTTCACAGAAATATACTGTTTTCAATGTTATAATAATCAGAAATGTTTGTTGAGCAGCAAATCAGAATATCAGAATGATTTCTGAAGGATCATGTGACACTGAAGACTGAAGTAATGATGCTGAAAATTCAGATTTGATCACAGAAATAAATTACATTTTTAAATATATTCAAATAGAAAACAGATATTTTACATTAAAATAATATTTCAGAACTTTACAGTATTTTTGACCAAATTTAAAAATTGTGAAATGCTGTTACATTTTAAAATAGCTTGTTTGTTTGTTTGTTTATTTATTTATTTATTCATCCTTAATTTTCAGTTATCATCATCAAATATATGAATTAATTACACATTATTTTTTACATAATAATAATAAAATTATTATTTTAAATAGAAATTACTATTAAAATAGAAAATAGTTATTTTAAATGAATAATAATATTTAATAATATTAATATATTTATAATATTAACTCATAATTAATAAATACTTCAGATGTTACTGTTTTTACTGTATTATTGATCAAATATATGCAGTTTTGGTGAGCAGAAGAACCCCAAACTTTTGAATGTTAGTGTAAAATGTCTGAATGATATTGCATTGTCTTGCAAAATATCACAGCCAGTGTCGTTTATTGTAAAGAAATGTGCTTTCCAAACACAACATTTGGCAATGAAGCAATGAATGTTAAACTATAAATTTCGCTATATATATATATATATAAATTAGAATATTAAGTAAAGATCATGTTGCATGAAGATATTTTGCAATTTCCTACCATAAACATATCAAACTTAATTTAGGGTTTAGGGTCAGAAATGAATTACACACACATATATATATATATATATATATATATATATATATATATATATATGTCTATCTGTCTATCTATATAATTATTATTAGTAGTAGTAGTAGTATTATTTCACAATTTGTACTTAATTATTGACCAAATCTCAAAATTGTGAAATATTATTACATTTTTAAAATAGCTTATTTATTTATTTATTTATTTATTTATTTATTTATCCTAAATTTTCAGTTATCATCATCAAACACAGGAATTAATTACACTTTAAATTAATATTTCAAATAGAAATTATTAAATAATAATTCATAATTAATAATACTACAAATATTACTTTTTGTACTGTACTTTTGATCAAATAAATTTTTTTTTTTTTTTTAACCCCAGACTTTTGAATGGTAGTGTAAAATGTGTGTGTGACCCTTGACGCAAAACCAGTCATAAGTATCAGAGGTATATTTGTATCAATAGCCAAAAATACATTGTATGGGTCAAAATGATCGATTTTTCGTTTATGCCAAAAATCATTAGGATATTAAATAAAGATCTTGTTCCATAAATATATTTTCTAAATTTCCTACCATAAATATAACAAAATGTAATTTTTGATCAGTAATATGCATTGCTAAGAACTTCATTTGGACAACTTTAAAGGTGATTTTCTCAGTATTTTCTTTTTTTTTTTTCAGATTCCAGATTTTCAAGTAATTGTATCTCAGCCAAATATTGTCCTGTCCTAACAACCCATAATTAAAAAGCTTATTTATTCGGCTTTCAGATGATGTATACATCTCAATTTTAAAAAATTGACCCTTAAGACTGGTTTTGTGGTCCAGGGTCACATGTACAAATGAACTATAAACTGAATAAAACTTTCCACTAAAATCAACAGCCACTTCAAAACACACTGAGAATTCAAACCTGATAAAGAAAAGTGACATTTGTGAAGAACAGACACTTGATCTGATGAATGACGTTCACAGGTGGCCGAAGACGTTGGCGGGTTTCATGGCCTTCCTGCCGTGTGCCGTGTCCAGCTCCAGCTCCGCCCCTCAGGAGAAGAGGGCGTGGCGCAGGTGTGACCGCACGGGCCGCTGGGCGGAGGACGACTATAACCAGTGCTCATACGCCAGCCAGTTCACACGCAGCCTGCATGAGCTCACACAGGTCTGTACCTTCATCATCATCAGCGAGTGTTTTGCTGCTGTCTGTGAGTAAATGATGGTGCTGGAGGGCCGTTATCCTGCTGGAATCACTTCTGCGGCGACACACCTGATTATACTGAGCAGATGTTCAACTTGACCTTGATTTACTGAATCGCTTGTGCGTTAAAGGCTGAAAGCATCGCAGCAAGGGATTCTTTGACGCTTGATTGGCTCCGGATCTCTCAGTGATTTTCACGATTGTTATTTTAAGTTGCTTTGGGCCTGTTTATGTCTGGTAGTAACAGGTGATCCGATCACACAGATTCAGACAGAATCTACATGTTTTATTGGTTAATAGTCTAATACACTTGAAAATAACAGCACTAATGCATCCATTGTATCCATGACATACAATAATCAAACACAATATTAGCAGCAAATTAAATGTAATGATTTGTTTTTAGAATGAAATAACTATCTGAAAATGTTGGAAAGGCGCATGTACAGTAGCATTTAAAACTTCAGTTGATAAGATTGTTTAATATTGGCGTCCCTGATCTCATTTAAGCATAAACTCACTTTTTGATCAGTTTTCCAGAAAAGAAGATAGTTGTGAAGATAATCTTGTCTTTGCTTAAACAGAGAAGAGATTTGAAACCTCATTAGGACACATTTCTTGGAAATGTGTCAAAATGAAGCGAGTATATGCTTAAAAAATATCTGCCAAGAATATATTGTCATAAGCAGGGTTATTATAGTTAACCAGTCCTTAGCACCTTGTTCAAAGCGCCTTTTAAAAAAACAAACAAACAAACAAAAAACATATTTGTTACTTGAAATAAAATAAAATAAAATAAAATAAAAAAAAATTGATCTGTTTCCAGAAAAGAACATATTTGTAAAGATAATCTTGTTCTTGTAAATGTGTCAAAATGAAGCGAGTTTATGCTTAAAACATGAAAAAATATCTGCTAAAAATATCTTGTTATAAGCAGGGTTATTATAATTAACTAGTCCTTAAAGCACCTTTGAAAAAATTAATTAATTAATTAATTAATTAATTAATAAAAAAAAAAAAAAAAAAAAATATATATATATATATATATATATATATTTACTTACTTGAAATAAAATAAACTTAAGAAAATAAAATAAAGTAACATAAATTAATGAATGAAATAAAAATAGAAAATCTTAAACTTATTTTTATTACTTTATTTTAACATAAAATATTTTTTTTATTTTATTAATTTAGTTTTTGAAATATTTTCTGCTTAACATGGTCATTTATTAGATCAATTTTATTTATTTTTTAAATTTATTTATTTATTTTTTTTATTTTATTTTATTACTTTCTGTGACTGATGATGAAAATTAAGAACATTAGTATTTTTTCAATGTTTTTGAAACGAGTCTCTTCTGCTCACCAAGGCTGTTTTTATTTGGTCAAAAAAAAAAAAACAGTAAAAATCGTAAAATATTATTTCAATTGAAATATCTGTTTTCTATGTGAATATCTTGTAAATTGTAATTTATTTCTGTGATCAAATCTGTATTTTCAGCATCATTACTCCAATCTTCAGTATCACGTGATCCTTCAGAAATCAGAATAATATGTTGATTTGCTGCTTAAGAGACATTTCTGATTATTATCAATGTTGAAAACAGTTAATGCTACATTAAATTTTTGTGGAAACTGTGATACATTTTATTTTTCAGGATTCACAGATGAATAGAAAGTTGAAAAGAACAGCATTTATTTAAAATGTAAATCTTTTGTAATATTGTAAATGTCTCTACTGGCACTTTTGATCAATTTAATGCATCCTTGATTAATAAATATATACATTTTCTTTAAAACTAATCTTACGGATCCCCAGATTTTAAACAGTAGTCTAGATGCGCATACAGAGATGTCACTGTATGCTGAAGTGTTAATAATCTTCTGTTTCTCAGATGTCGGTGAACGTCTCCAGCGCTCTGATGTTGGCGCAGCAGCTCTCGTCTCTCACCAGCAGGGCGGCGCTGTTTGGAGACATGATGGATGTGATATTTGTCACTCATCTGGTTGAAAGACTCACACGTCTGGTGGATCATGTCAGAGAGGTGAGAATCACATCGCATCACGCCTCAGACGCTTTAATCCTTCAGGATTCTGAGTATTTCTACAACTCAAATCCAGTCACTCATTCCTAATGTAAAACACTGCTGTTTAGCTTCTACACCTCATGAACTGTGCAGTAATACTTTCATTGGATCACTGCAATAGTGACAGACTTCCTCAGTGTTTTTGTCTTGTTTTCCAGTACAAACATCTAAGCATTCTTGAATCAATGGTAGTTTTACTTGAGAAGCCAAATTACGTAAGTTAAGAGGTCTTCTTTTTTTTGAGAAACTGATCAAAATAAAGCAAGTTTAAGTTTAAAACAAGACAAAATATCTACCAGCGGAGTCAGAAAAATTCTGATCCCATTTGCATCCAATTTCTGATCTCATTTAAGCAAAAACTCACTTCATTTTGATCAGTTTCCCAGAAAAGAAGATAGTTGTGAAGATAATCTTGTCTTTGCTTAAACCGTTAAGAGATTTTGAAACCTCATTAGGACACATTTCTGGGAAATCTGTCAAAATGCAGCAAGTTTATGCTTAAAACAAGAAAAAATATCTGCCAAAAAAATCTTGTTATAAGCAGGGATGTTATAGATAATCCAAAAAAGCTTTAGTTTTGTTTTAATTTTTTCTATATTTCTATTTAGTTGTTATTTATTTTAGTTTAGTAATTTTTATTTCAGTTAGTTGCCAAATGAACATTTCTAATTTTCATATCATATTTTCAAGTTTTATGTTTTATTTTATTTTATTTTATTTTATTTTATTTTATTTTATTTTATTTTATTTTACTGAAGTATGTTATTTAAATGGAGCTGTGCTTGCATGACTGAAATAGCTGACTAATATTGTAATATTATTGTATGTGTTTTTGTTTCATTTTTCTATTTAGCTTTTATTTATTGTAGTTTAATAACTTTTATTTCAGTTAGTTGCCAAATAAACATTTCTAATTTTTGTGTAATAGTTTAAGTTTTACATTTTTATTTTATTTTTCTTTATTTTATTTTATTTTATTTTATTTTATTTTATTTTTTATTTATTTTATTTTATTTTATTATTTTACTGACGTATGTTATTTAAATGGAGCTGTGCTTGCATGACTGAAATAGCTGGTTAATATTTTAGTTTTAGTTTAGTTTTAATATTTATATAATATTATATAGTATTTTCTTATAGTATTTATTATTATTTTGAATTAGCTTTCAGTTTTCATTTTAATTTAAAATTTTAGTAATTTAGTTTTGTTTTTATATTTTTATTTTTTCCATGTTTCTATTTAGCTATTATTTATTTCAGTTTAGTAATTTTTATTTCAGTTAGTTGCCAAACGAACATTTCTAATTTTCATATCATATTTTCAAGTTTTACATTTTATTTTATTTTATTGAAGTATGTTATTTAAATGGAGCTGTGCTTGCATGACTGAAATAGCCGACTAATATTTTAATATTATTTATATAATATTATTTAGGAATTTTATAGTATTTATTATTATTTTAAATTAGCTTTCAGTTTTCATTTTAATTTAAAATTGTAGTAAAATAGTTTTATGTTTTCATATTTTTATTTGATTTTTTTTTCATGTTTCTATTTAGCTTTTTTTTTTTTTTTTTTTTTGTTCAGTAACTTTTATTTCAGTTAGTTGCCATAAATATAAATAAAGCAGGGTTATTATAAATAATTTTAGAATTTATTGTATATGATAAATTTCAAATAAATAAAATAGAATAAATATAAAATTATTTTAATTCATTTAGTTTAGCTTAAAAAATACATATTTTATTTTAGTTTAACTTGATGTACTAAAATAACTATTACAAAAACTGCAATAAAAATATAAACCCATAATTTAATCTAATTAAAATTTACAAAATTACAAAAATGTAACTAAAATCAAAATTTAAACAACAAAAAAAAATTATTATAATCTTTAATAGAATTTCATTCATACTAAAATAACACTATTAAGCACTGACTTGATCTGGATATTTTTTAAATTAAATTGAAATTCACCTCATCTTGATTTAAGAATGTTTGAATGTTTGTGACAAGAGCACACAGATGAAGAGCGTGACGTTTCGCAGTGATCAGTGATCAGTGATGTCCGTCGTCTGGTGTGTGACTCAGTCTCTTCCTCTGCTAGTGTGTAATTTAGATGCAATTTGAGTCAGCGCACATTGTTATCAGCTATTTTCAGCTTTAAGTGTTATGTACACATGTTCAGTCAACACGTTTAGCATTTTAATAACACCGGCGGACGCTCGCTCTCCAGCACGAGAGCTCCAGGAGGCTGTTTATGTGTGAATGAGGAGAAAACGCACTCGCTCGCTTTGGGAAAATTGGTATTAATTACATAACTCTGGCTGCCATATGTGACCTTCAGGCCAGACACACACATGCTAAGTATGCAAACATTCGCATTCATTTGGACGAGGCTCTTACTCATGTTTCATTGACTGTGCATTTAAGGGCTGCATGTTATGAGTACGTGTTTTCACTGGGAAATCAACCCTTTGGAAAGCAACAATGCAACTAAGTGAATTTATAATAGATGAAAAATACAGTATATATATATATATATATATACATATACTTTTAAATTAAATCATTAAAAATCTAGTTTTAGTATAGGCTGTTCCATCCACATTTGTATTTAGCCTGATTTTATTCAGTGCGTTACTTGCAATTGTAATTATTAATTGTAATTAGTAAATATCTGTGTATTTAGATTGTAGAAATTTCTTTGATAAATGAATCATATTTTATATATTATTATATATAAAAATAATATTAATTTAATAATTTAATAATAATTTAAATAATATAAATAAATACTAATTTATGGATAATTTATTGATTTAATTTAATAATTGAATAATAATCTTAATTTTTTAATTCACTAATTTGACTTTATATATATATATATATATATATATATATAATTTTATAAATTTAATAAATAAATATATATGTCAATTTATCGGTTTGCAATTTTATTAGTAATTAATTTGATAATTTAATGGTATTTAATGTATTTTATATATATATATATATATATATATATAATGTATTATATATAATAATAATTTAATGCATTATATATAATAATAAGATTAATTTAATAATTTCTTTAATAATTAAAAAAATATAAATAAATACAAATTGTAATTAGTTTTTTTTTTTTAAGTTTTTTAGAAGAGAAAAAAATACTCCCTAATTTATTGAACATTATGTATGTGTGTATATATATATATATATAGGTGTTTAAATGCTGCCTTTTGTGTATTTAGATTGTAGAAATTAATTTGATAATTTAATATTTTGTATATTATTATTATATATAATAATATTAATTTAATAATTTTATTAATAATAATTTAAATAACATAAATAAATAATTGATTGATTAAATTTAATATTTCAATAATAATCTTACATTTTTATTGACTAATTTGACTATATATAATATATATATGCACTGTAAAAACATTTTTTAAAGGTACTATTTACATATTTTTGACATTTGTTTTACAAGGAAATAATATTTTAAAAATATCATGTTTTATTCAGTGCGTTACTTGGCATTTAATTGTAATTATTTGTGATATTTACTCCAATTTCTGAGAGAAAGCTGTTTAAATGCCACTGTTTCTTTGTATTTAGACTGTAGAAATTTATTTGATGATTTAATAATATTTTATATATTATTATTATATATAATAATATTAATTTAATAATTTAATAAATAATAATTGAAATAATATAAATAAATAATAAATAATAAAATAATTGAATAATAAGCTTACATTTTTTGTTCACTAATTTGTCTATTGAATAGTTCAAAAATATTTTATATATTATTGTATATAACAATAATATTAATTTAATAATTTAAGTAATAATAATTTAAATAATATAATTAATTAATTTAATAATGATTTTTTACATTTTTTTATTAATTAATTTGCACTCAGTTTGAATTCATCTATGCAAAAATAGAAATTTAAAGGATATATTTTAACTAATAACCCAGGTGCGTAAAATATAAGCATGAGATTCTAATATAAATATTTATAATGGATAAAATCTGATGAATGAAACTTGTGTGGAGTCTGTTTAAAGAGTTGACGCTGCTGTTTTAGTCTAAGACGATTTTATTTGTGCTTGTTTATGTTACGATTAGCACAAAGCTGCTTCTGATTTATGGCTAAATAAAAGCAAACATGACTTTAACAGCTCACTTCAGTTCGGTGCTCTAAAAACACTCAGATTTCATATTAAAGCATCTCGTTGACTTGTCTCGTGAAGATGTAAAGCAGTAGTTCCAGTAATGTTATGATTCGGAGGTCACTGAAGGATCTGTAGGTCACTGAAGAGCTGTGAATATTGTCCATTTTCCTCAATTAAACGTGGATGAGCCACTGAAGTAAATGAGATATAACCTTCTTAATCATGCTCTTCTAGGTTTTGATGGGCTGAACTGAACATAAATTCAACTCAGTACAGTCCGTTTATGGAGATGAGCTGCGCATGAGTAAAGAAAGCAAAAATATACCCTTATAAAACTAAATATGTGTGAATATGCTGGGAAATTTATTGCAATAAATTAAAATATTACATCATGTCCAAAATAATTTTTTTTAATGTATTGCAAAATCTGCATGGACTATGATGTTCATAGTTGCACAGTTGTAAGTAAATGTGAGTTGTAAGTGTGTGTTTGTGTGTTTGTGTGTAGCTGTCCGATCACGTGTTGGATGTGGCCAGTGACATGATGGCGGCGGAGGAGCATGTTTTGTGGATGGCTCAGAACGAGGCTCGCGCGTGTACGCGGATCGTCCAGTGTGTGGAGCGGATCGCAGACCTCGCGCTCAACGCAAACACCACCGTCATCTCAAAGGTGACGCTTCAACATCATCTTAGAGCACATTTCATGAGGGAGGATAAATTAGGGAGTTTTTATATATATATATATATATATATATCGTTTTTAATGGATGGTGCTTATTTATTTATTGATTGATTGATTTATTGATTGATCATGACTAAAATAACTGGTTAATATTGTAATATTATTTATATAATATTATATAGGAATTTTATGGTATTAATTTTTAATTTGAGTTAGCTTTTAGTTTTCATTTTAATTTAAAATTTTAGTAATTTAGTTTTGTGTTTTCATTCATTTATTTATTTAGTTTTGTTTATATTTAGCTTTTATTTATTTTAGTTTAGTAACTTTTATTTCAGTTAGTTGCCAAATGAATGAAAAATGATTTTATTTTATTTTATGAATTATTTTTAAGTATGTTATTTAAGTTGAGCTGTACTTGCATGACTGCAATAGCTGGCTTATATTTTAATACTATTTATATACTGTTATATATGGTATTTATTATTATTTTGAATTAGTTTTTTGAGTTTTCATTTTAATTTAAAATTTTACTAATTTAGTTTTGTGTTTTTATATATTTTATTTTATTTTATTTTATTTTATTTTATTTTATTTTATTTTATTTTATTTTATTTTATTTTATTTTATTTTATTTTATTTTATTAACCCAAAAAATAAAAGTTGTTTACAAATCTATTTTTCGCTCTAGTGTTTTATAAGGATATAAATATTTTTTTGTTAATTGCCTCATAACATAATATTACATATACAGTCTTATTTGGTAATGAATTTTTTGGAAAAAAATACAATACAAATATACAATACAAAAATACATATATGTTCTCAAATTCAATTTAGTGTAATTTAATCTCAAATGTAATTTAATATCACTGCAAAATCAGAATTGTACATGGAATGCAAAATTATATGCTATTATAGTTTTTATTAATATTTTGAATTAGTTTGTATTTTTATATTTTATGTATTCTCTATTTTTATTTGAATTTTAGTTAAAGTGTTAGTAATTTTTTAATTTTTTGGTGGGTTTTGTAATTTTGTCATTTTTAGAATTTTTTTTTTGTTTCTTTTTTATTTCTATATATTTTATTTTATTTTTATTTATTATTATTATTATTATTATTATTATTATTATTATTATTATTATTTTATTTATTTATTTATTTTTTTTTCATTTTTAGTGTATTTTAGTACATTAAGTTGAACTTAATTAAAATAAGAAATGCTGCCTTGGCCACAACTAGATGAAATATAAGGTTTATTTTATTTTATTTTATTTTATTTTATTTTATTTTTACTTCAAGTAACACTTTTTTTTTTTCCCCAATGGTTTTAATTTGAGTTTTAATGAGCTATAATTGGTAATTAACATGAATTTCTCCTGAGATTTCTCGGTTAAACACTGATGTTAAGGGTTGTGCTGCTGATTTATTCCCTGATGTATTGCGAGTCGTGGGAATCTTGTGTTTGTAAATGACTGTTCTGTTACTGTAGATTGCTGCGTGCTGCCTGGATCTCAGGTGGGTTTTTTGCGTCTAAACTTGTAAATATTGACATAATGGCAGACTGAGCTGTTATTCTGATAATGTAGGTTACAGACTGGGGCCGTTAATGGAGTCTTTGTTTAGTCTTTTTCTATTTTCATAATCAGTCCTTGACTCCGTCAGCAGAAGCTCCATCAGTGAATGATGTTTATTTTCCAGCGAGTAATTAGTGTGAGGAAAGTGGGTCGCGTAACGTCCCGCGTGTGTGTTTGCGGGCAGGTTTCGGCTAACATCGCTCTGGAGGCGCTGGTGCTCCGTCCGGCCGCTCTGATGGGGTTATTGTGTACGGTGGTGCAGCGGCCGCCTCTGCTGCCTCCGGTGGCCGACGCGGGTCACGGCGAGCACAACACGCTCCTCAACTTCAGATGCCACACGGTTAACGTCTCCGGGTCACCCATGGGTCAGCTCAGCCAGGTGAGGGTCGTGATTAACCGTCCTATTTGTCCAAAAACCATTCAACCACATTCTGTGCTTTTTACTTGGATTAAATGAATCAATGATTTATAAATTTTAAATGGTAAAGTTTGATGTCTTTCTTTTAAATCATCTAATTATGATTATAAATGATTTAATGTGTATAACATTTGTGACCCTGGACCACAAAACCAGTCTTAAGTATCACGGGTATATTTGTAGCAACAGCCAAAAATACATTGTATGGGTCAAAATGATCGATTTTATTTTATGCCAAAAATCATTAGGATATTAAGTAAAGATCATGTTCCATATTTTGTAAAATTCCTAACGTATTTCCTAATATATCAAAACTTAATTTTTTGATTAGTAATATGCATTGCTAAGAACTTCATTTGGACAACTTTGAAGGTGATTTTCTCAATATTATGATTTTTTGGCACCCTCAGATTCCAGATTTTCATATAGTTGTATTTCAACCAAATATTGTCCCGTCCTAACAATATATATAATTCCTATATATATACTTTTTTTAAATGTTTAAAATTTTCATAAAATAAAATATTTGTATAATTTCATTATTAATTATATATATATATTTTTTGTTTGTTTGTTTGTTTGTTTTATACTTTGTAATTTACATTTTATTTAAGCAAAAAAAAAATATATTTAGAAATATTAATAAATATTATAATTAATATTTATAAATATAAATGTTGTATATAGAAATAAAACAATAAACAATATATAATATAAAAATATATATATTTTTTTCTTTTTAAATTTTACTGTTTATATATATATATTTAATATTCTAGCATTTTTGTTTTTAAATGTCATTTTTAAATTTTAGAATTAATGTTTTCAGCTCTAAATATTAGTTTTACATATTTTAGTATTTATTATAACCCATATTTATTATATTTATTATAGTATATATTATATTTTAAATAATATAATTTTGTATAATTGTAATATTTGTTTTATATATTTTTATATTATAAAATGTTTAATATTTGTATAAGTTTAAATTGATATATGTTTTAAATTATATATACTAAATTTAAATATTTGATAATTCTTTTACAAAATAAAATAATTTTAGGAAATAAAATAAATAAATACTTTTAATAATTGTATATTTTAACATTATTTGAAATTGAAAATACACACTTTGTGTGTGTGTGTGTGTGTGTGTGTATGTATATGTATGTATATATATATATATTAAAAATATATAAATTATAATATTTAAAAAAATAAAAATATATATATATATATATATATATATATATAAACATATTTTAATATTTTTAAATATTATAATTTATATATTTTTAATATTCTAACATTTGCATTTTTTAAAAGTTCGCATTTTTGTCTTATTAATGTATATTAATTTTAAATATTTTATATATTTTTTAAAATAATAACATTTTAAATTGTATAATATTTTATATTTTTATATTGTTTTATGTTGTTTTTTGTTTAATATTTTATTTAAATATTGTGCATTTAAAATTGTATAATTATATATGTTTTAAATTATATATACAAAATTTTTATATTTGAGTATTATTTTACTAAATAAAATAATTTTATGAAATAAAATAAACATTTATCATTGTATAATTTTAATTGTTAAAATATTTTATATTTTAACTTTTTCTATTTTATTGTACTGTGATTAGGGCTGTCAAATGATTAATCGTGATTAATCACATACAAAATAAAAGTTTGAGTTTGCCTAATATGTGAGTGTGTACTGTGTGTAATTATTATGTATATATAAATACAAACACAATCATGTATACATTTAAGAAAAATGTACAAGTATATGTATTTATTATCATTTTTATATAATTTATATTATATATAAATAAAAAGACTTTGTACATCTTATAACATATTTCTCTCAAATATATACATTAATTTGTGTGTATGTATATATACATAATAATTACCCACAGTACACACACACATATTAGGCAAACTCAAACTGAGACTTTGTGTATGCGATTAATCGAAATAATAACAGCCCTAATTGTAATTTTACAGTTTTAGAATTAAGAAATAAATACAAATAAATATTAATTTTAAATATTTTAGCATTTTGTATTTTATCCACAGAGTTATCTGAGCGGTTATGATGTCTTGAATGTCTCACTCTCACACAGTTTTTCTTACATATTTTGCTTATTTTATACTAGCCAGTAGCCTTTAGTTTAAGTCACAGCCATTAATCGTGATGTAGGTCTCATGCTGTCTGTCAGCAGCAGGTGGTGTTTATAACAGAGGGGGCGGGGCATTCTTATTCTAGAGAGCATCTGATTGGACGAGCGTTTGCATATGAGAGCGAGATCATGAGTCAACAGTATTTTTCATCTTGTTTTCCCAGATAAAAGACTCCAGATTTGTATTTACATCTTCTTTTTTTTATAATTTCATATTGTGTCTGACACTGTGTTTTCTCACAGGCGGCATCTGTGTTGTTCAAATGTATGAAAACAGACAGGATTTCTGTGTTTTTCGTAGCTTTCGTTTGACTTATTGCCACAAAAGCTAAAGCAGGAGTGTGGGTTTGATGGGTTGAAGCTACTGAAGGTGTTAATAATATCTGCGGCTCTGTCTGGACGTCCAGCTGTGAGTTCAGGGGCTCTGATGAGGAGATCAGACTTCAGTCCACAATCACACGGAGACTCACTCAAACACTGCTGTACAGATCTGTCTCCATCAACAGACTAAAATAAAACAAAATAAAATAAAATAAAATAAAATAAAACAGAATAGGATATTTCCTCATTATAGGTGTTTGTTGCAGGGTTATTATTGTAAACTAAAACTAAAAGGATAAAAAAAAAAAAATCACTTGAAATAATAATCATTAACTGAAGCAACAAACGCCTATAATGAGGAAGTATCCTGTTTTGTTTTGTTTTTTTGTTTTATTTGTTATATTGTAGTTAACTTTATATATATATATATATAAAATCTTAAAATTTCTGATAGTTGCCAACACAGTATATAATCTATTTTGTTTTTCATTTAAATTCTATTAAAAGTTAACTACAATATAACAAATTAAAACAATACAGCAAAAGAAATAAAATAAAACAAAATAAAACAAAACAAAACAAAACAGGATATTTCCTCATTATAAGCATTTGTTGCAGGGTTTCTATTGTAAACTAAAACTAAAAGAATGAAAAAAAAAAAACATTTAAATAATAATCACTAACTGAAATAAGATTATAAATATAAATATAAATATAAATATAAATATAAATTAAACAGAATATTTTCTCATTATAGGCATATGTTTCAGGGTCATTATTGTAAAATTAAAAAAAAAAAAAAAGTAACTGAAGTAAGATTATATATATATATATATATATATATATATATATATATATATAATATATATATAAATCTTTTTTCTTTTCTTTTTTTTCAGATAGTTGCCAAAGCAAGTATATGATCCATTTTGGTTTTCATTTAATTTCCGTTAAATATACTACTTAAATATAACTACAATATAACAAATTAAATTAAATGGAATTAAATTAAATGGAATTAAATTAAAAATTAAATTAAAAATTAAATTAAAAATTAAATTAAAAATTAAATTAAATTAAATTAAATTAAATTAAATTAAATTAAATTAAATTAAATTAAATTAAATTAAATTAAATTAAATTAAATTAAACAGACTTTTTTACCTTATTATAAGTATTTGTTCAGGGTCATGTAAACTAAAAAAATGAAAAAAAAACAAAAACAAAACAAAAACAAAACAAAAAACAAATCATAATTGCCAAAGCAAGTATATGATCCATTTTGGTTTTCATTTAATTTCCATTAAAAGGCAACTACAATATAACAAATAAAAAATAAAATAAAATAAAATAAAATGTAAAAAAATGCAATTAAATAAAATTAAATATTTCCTCATTATAGGCGTTTGTTGCATGGTCATTATTGTAAAATAAAACTAAAGTGATCACAAACAAACAAAAAAAAATAATAAAGTTGTAAAAAATAATGAAGTAATCATTAACTGAAATAAGATAAAATATATATATTTAAAAATATATATTTTATTTCAGATAGTTGCCAAAGCAAGTATATAATCCATTTTGTTTTTCATTTAACTTCCATTAAAAGATAAATACAATATAACAAATCTAAAAAATAATAGTAAAATATGTGATATAAAATCATATAAAATCATGTGTGATGTAAGATTGTGGCCTAATATAGATAGACAGATAGATAGATAGATAGATAGATAGATAGATAGATAGATAGATAGTTTTAGTTGTTGTAACATTTGTTTAAAAAGAAAAAAAAAACATAATTTAAAAAATAACTACATTTAAAAATGAAATACTTAATAAAAAGGGTGAAATTAAATATTGTATTTGTTTACCTGCATGTCAGGTAAACAGAACAGAGGTTCAGCTGACAAATCATTTTGAGAATCACCGTCTACAGAAACACTAAATAATGTGTTTTAATTCAGAGTCCTGCGTTTCTGTTGAAAGATCCGGTCGCCCTTTAGTAAGAAAAATATGAGATGGTGAAGCTGCATTTGATATCTTGGTCGTCAGATTATACTTGAGAGTTTTCTCTAATATTTCTCTAATAATGTGTGTGATTATATACATTAAGTTTCTCCTCGAGGTTTTGGGTTCAGTACATGGTCTATAATGCAGAACTCTTGAGCCGAACGCGGGACATTGCTTTAATGAGGAGGACGAGCGAAGCTGAGTATGAATCAGACGAACGCCGCAGGCCGATCTCATGTCTATCAGTCTGGAGGTCTGTGTAAGTGATCATCATTCTGCCCTGACGCACACTAACTAGTGAACGAGCCGCTGACTTCTGTTTGAAATGGATTTTGATCCGCATTTCATTTGCCTGCCGTGTGTCAGTCGCCTCTGGGAGATTTAGATAATATCATAATCTGATCACATCACTCACACACATTCATACAGCATTCAGATCAAATATTACACAGTCCATCCTGACAATTTTCTGTCCTTACAAGCATAGTTCAGAAATGAAGTCTGTCATTATTTAGAACTCAAAAAAGATATATATTGCATGAGGCATATGGTGCAATTTTTATCAAATTAATTTTCAATATATTTTTGCTTTATATTCTGTAATTTATATTTTATTTAAGCAATGCAATTTTGCAATTTTAGAATTAAATGTTTTGAATTATAAATATTTTGTATATATGAAAATAAAAAAAATAAAATACATATTGTTTTATCTTTTTAAAAATATTATAATTTATGTATTTTTTTTAATATGCTATCATTTTTTTAATAAAAGTTGTATTTTTTCCATTTTACAGTTATAAATGTTTTCAGTTCTAAATATTAATTTACATTTTTTTATCATTTTTAAAAAAAATAATATAATTTTTATAATTGTAAAATATGTTATAATTTTTAGATATTGTTGTATTCTAAAATTTGTATTTAAATATTGCAGTTTTAAAATATTAGGATTATATAAGTTTTAAATTATATAAACTAAATTTAAATATTTGATCATTCTTTTACAAAATAAAATAATTTTACGGAATATAATAAACATTTATAATTTTAAAATATTTTGTCATTTTATGTTCTAAAATTATGAAATATTTTACCAGTCAAACGTTTTTTTAATGTTTTTTACACAAATCTTTTCTGCTCACCTTTTCTGCTCACCAAGCCTGCATTTATTTGATCCAAAGTACAGCAAAAGCAAAAAATATTATAAAATATTTTTGCTATTCAAAATATCTGTTTTGTGTTTGAATATATTTTAAAATGTAATTTATTTCTGTGATCAAAACTGTGATTTCTGTAGGATCATGTGACTGGAGTAATGATGCTAAAAATTCAGCTTTGAAATCACAGGAATAAATTACATTTTTAAATATATTCAAATAGAAAAGAGTTATTTTAAATGGTAAAAATATTTCACTTTTTTTTAAATATAAATGTTTTTGCTGTACTTTGGATCAAATAAATGCAGGGTTGGTGAGCAGGAGAGACTTCTTTAAAAACATTAAAATTCTTTTTTTTTTTTTTTATATATATTTGTATTATTACATTTTTTTTTTACTTTCTTTTTTAATAAATATAGTTTGTACCATTTACAACATATATTTAGCATGTATTTTAAATGTATTTTGGATGGAAAAAAAGAACATTCTTTCATTGTATTTTTGTCCTTTTTTCTCACATGGCTTGTGTGTAAATACTGTGCATCAGTGAGATTGTCAGATGCACGAGTCGATCTCCTCTGTTTGTAGTGTGCGTGTGTGTGTATTTCAGCAGCTCATCTGCAGAGCTGCATTAAAGATGTATTCCTCTCGCTCACCTGAAGAGCAAACAGAGAAACGCCTCTGAATGCTCAAACACTGGAAGCTTTTCATCTCCACTGCGCTAGAGAGAGAGAGAGAAAGAGAGAGATATTTGAGTCTGTGAAACACACAGGTACATTATCACCCGAATAAAAGCTAACTTACAGACACTGACTCTCCCGTCAATAGTGAATCTGAGAATCCAAACCATTAACAATATCTGACCTGTGACTGCAAAACTACAAAACTACACTTCTGAGTTTGCCTTGTTCACTTAAACTCTGAGCATCTCTATAATTGTTACACCACCATGCGTCATATCTGCTGAATGAAATCCAGTAGTTGTTTCTGACTTATTTTGAGCTGCTGATTCCAAAAATACTGTCCGTTTTGCTGGAGCACGTCACATTTTCTCACTAAATATGTGCATTTTGTAGCATTTTTGCTTTTGACACCCAATTGTGTGCTGAAGAAGACTTGAATGAGCCATTAATCAGCAGAAAACACCACAAACACATGATTCTTTTCTGAATCTGAGCCAGATCACAACTGTTTGATGCATTCTCTGCTTATTTTCACATGCATGACATTATTTGATGCCTGGTCCTGAGTTACGGCCAGAGACAGAAAAAGCAAACATGAGCCTGAGCTTTTACTGCATCCAAACATCCACATAAAATTTTATTTTGTTTTATTTTATTTTATTTTATTTTATTTTATTTTATTAAAAATCAAATAAAGTAAAATTTAAATTAAATTAAAATAGATTAAATTTAATTTAATTTAATTTAATTTAATTTAATTTAATTAAAAATAAAATAAAATTCAATAAAATTCAATAAAATTAAAAGTAAAAATCAAAGTAAATTAAATTTTCTCATTACAGTTTATTGCAGGGTTATTATTGTAAAAAAATCTAAATAAATTAAACAAATGTTACATTTTATTTCAGATGTTTGCTAAAACAAGTATATCATCCCTTTTTCCCATTTAATTTCCAGTAAAAGGAACTACAATATAAAAAATAATAGTACATTTATGTAAAATTCTATAAAGTCATGTGTGATGTAAGATTACATTTATAAGAGAAAAAAAAAAAAAAATATATATATATATATATATATAAAAAAAAAAAATGTATACATTAAAAATATATACAGTACACACATATATTATGTGAAAAAAAGCTTTTATTTTGGATGTGATTAATCGCGATTAATCATTTGACAGCACATATATTATAAATAAAATATATATATATATATATATGTGTGTGTGTGTGTATTTATAAAATGATAACTAATTCAAAACAATATCAAAAACTATAAAAGCATATCAATAACCTTAAAACAATCAAATAACACTGGTTTGTTTAAAAAGCAAAAATTAGTTTTTAAGCAAAGAATAATTCAATAAAAATTGAAATAAGAAAATAAATACATAATTTGAAAATAAATACATTAACAATTAAACACAGAATTTGAATGCAAATATCGTATATGTTTACCTCATGTGAGCATTAATCAGTCAAGAACCATGAAGATGCAAATGTGTTGTTAAATTGTTAAATATTATTTCTTTTTTAACGAAAGATTTTATGAAAACGCTTATTTGTAAACGTGTGTTTATGTAAACTTCTTTGATAGTAAGTATTTTTCAATCATTTACACATTGTAGATTAAATGATACATTTTGAATTCTTTTATTGTTGTTGCTAAGCAGTTGCTGGGCTGTTCTGAGTTGTTACCAGGGTGTTGCTAAGCAGTTTTTAGGGTGATTACCAGGTCGTCGCTAGGTGATTTACAGAATGTTTTGAGTTGTTACCAGGGTGTTGCTTAGTGGTATCCAGGGTTCTCTGCTTCATCTGTGGAAGTTTTACTACATCCAAACAGACAAAAGAAGACATTCTTGTTAAAAAAAAAAAGCTTTGTTTGCTTATTTTTAAGATTATGTAACATTAAATGGAGTATTTGAACGTATTGTTCTACTCTTTTGTAGATGTAGAACAACTTTTTGTCATTAAAACTGAAATGTTTGACATTTGACTGCTTCTGTTAAGTCTGATTGCATTAAAGCTGATATACACTATTATGCAAATCAGCATAATTTTTTCCATGATGCCAGTCTGCGTCATCTGTAATTTTGACGGGGTCACGGTCTGTTGGTTTTCATTTTCACTGATAATTGTATTGCTGTACGCCGTCCATTTGTGTATGCAAATGTGATCTAGTCTTCATATTGCTGATACTGTCATTTCCACATCCAGAGAAGTTTGACCTGTGAGTAGTTCAGCTGCAGTGTAACGTTTGGTTTGCTGAGTGTGTGTCAGAGTTTGGTTCAGTGTGTGTGTGTCTCTTTAAATAGATTTTAATGATTTAAGGTCTTTGTGTCATTCGGAGCGACCGCTCGTCATGTGGTGCGACCAACAATAGCAATAACTGTATTAAATTAAAAATAAAATATCTAATTTCTGTGGTTGAAATATGGATCACTGCTACAGTATGTTTAATTGAATGCTATTTTTAAAACATTTTTATCAGTTTTATACAATTTACAGAAAAAATCAGTCTGCTAAATACATTTAAGAAGGCGACTCTGAAACTGTAGAACAAAAACATGAGATCATTATTTACAAAAACTCAAAAGTAATGCAAATACTTTGTTTTAAACACTTTAATTACTGAGAATACCTTAAACATGTTAAGGAAATGAATTAATTTTAATATAAATCATGGTCGCACCACATGACATTTTTTAATTCATCTAGATGAAAAAACACTAAAATCACTTAATTTTACATTTGAATGTGAATTTATTTGTAGACAATATTCTTAATGTTTAAACAATTACAATAAATACTTTTTTTTTTTTTTTTTAAATTTTTAAAATTGGCCTGTCGAAAATCCCATAGACTTACATTGACGGAATGTTCAAATGAGCAACACTGTTCAAACTCCAACTGACAAAATTCAAATCTAAACTCTCAGAATCCCTTGAGACTCAGTCAACACTTCCCTTCTCTGTACTATTTCTAATCAATTCAAACTTCCGTTCTATTCTAAAATTTCTAATCTGTTTATCTATCTAGACAAGCCTAGCAACTACAATCATGCCAGTAATCTGTTAATCAAGCTAGGAACATGCTAATCATGCTAACGGCATGTTAATAACTTGCTAATCATGCTAGCAACATGCTATTTACCTGCTAATCATGCTAGAATCATGCTAGTAACTTGGCTAATCATGCTTGAAACATGCTAGCACCTGCTAATCATGGTAGAAACATGCTAGAAACTTGCTAATCATACAATAATCATGTTAGCACCTGCTAATCATGATAACAACATGCTAACAACTTGGTAATCATGCTAGAAACATGTTAGCAACTTGCTAATCATACTAAAATCATGCTAGAAACATGTTAGCATCTTGCTAATCAGGATAAAAACATGCTAGCAACATGCTAACAACTTGCTAATCATGCTAGAAACATGTTAGCAACTTGCTAATCATACTAAAATCGTGCTAAAACATGTTAGCAACATGCTAACAACTTGCTAATCATGCTAGAAACATGTTAGCAACTTGCTAATCATGCTAAAATCATGCTAAAACATGCTAGCAACATGCTAACAACTTGCTAATCATGCTAGAAACATGTTAGCAACTTGTTCATCATACTAAAATCATGCTTAAAAACATGCTAGCAACATGCTAACAACTTGCTAATCATACTAAAATCATGCTAAAACATGCTAGCAACATGCTAACAACTTGCTAATCATGCTAGAAACATGTTAGCAACTTGTTCATCATACTAAAATCATGCTTAAAAACATGCTAGCAACATGCTAACAACTTGCTAATCATACTAAAATCATGCTAGCAACATGCTAGCAACATGCTAACAACTTGCTAATCATGCTAGAAACATGTTAGCAACTTGTTCATCATACTAAAATCATGCTTAAAAACATGCTAGCAACATGCTAACAACTTGCTAATCATGTTAGAAACATGTTAACAACTTGCTAATCATACTAAAATCATGCTAAAACATGCTAGCAACATGCTAACAACCTGTTAATCATGCTAGAAACATGCTAACAACTTGCTGCTAATCATACTAAAATCATGCTAGAAACATGTTAGCATCTTGCTAATCAGGATAAAAACATGCTAGCAACATGCTAACAACTTGCTAATCATGCTAGAAACATGTTAGCAACTTGTTCATCATACTAAAATCATGCTTAAAAACATGCTAGCAACATGCTAACAACTTGCTAATCATGTTAGAAACATGTTAGCAACTTGCTAATCATACTAAAATCATGCTAAAACATGCTAGCAACATGCTAACAACCTGTTAATCATGCTAGAAACATGCTAACAACTTGCTGCTAATCATACTAAAATCATGCTAGAAACATGTTAGCATCTTGCTAATCAGGCTAAAAACATTCTAGCAACATGCTAACAACTTGCTAATCATGCTAGAAACATGTTAGCAACTTGCTAATCATACTAAAATCGTGCTAAAACATGTTAGCAACATGCTAACAACTTGCTAATCATGCTAGAAACATGTTAGCAACTTGTTAATCATACTAAAATCATGCTAAAACATGCTAGCAACATGCTAACAACTTGCTAATCATGCTAGAAACATGTTAGCAACTTGTTCATCATACTAAAATCATGCTTAAAAACATGCTAGCAACATGCTAACAACATTTTTTCTTTTTTCTTCTTTTTAAACTTTTTAAACTTTTTCAAACTTTCTGGTGCAGCTTTCTCAAGCTAACCTAAAGGTTGTAAATTGCTTCCTTTTTCCCCCATTATATTAACGGGACAGTTCCCCCAAAATAAAAATGGTCATCATTCACAGTATTTACCCTCATGTTGCTCCAAACCTGTATGCGTTTCATCTTCTGTTGAACATAATAGAAAATATCTGAAAAAATGTTGGGAATCAAACAGTTGCTGGTACCCATTGACTTCCATAGTATGGGAAAAAATAAAAACATACTATGGAAGTCAATGGCTACCGTCAACTGTGGGGTTCCCAACATTCTTCAAAATATCTTCTTTTGTGTTCATCACAAGAAACTCATACAGGTTTGCTGTGTAGATGATGACAGAAATGTAAGTTTTGGGTGCACTATCCCTTTAAGAGAGAAACAACTGAGAATGAAGTATAAAATGGTTTGTATTTGTCATTTTCTGTCTTATGAATCACTCTCTCTTGTTCAAGCTTGATCAAATCTTATCAGTCTAATAAAATAAAAAACAGTTATGAAACACACACACACACACACACGAGTCTCTCAGAACAAACACAGATCGTTTCACACACATCACAATGACTCACATGCATCTGTTTCTTATTTCCGTCAACGGCTGCGGTTAAAACCCGAATCACATCATGTGCTAATTCCTGCAGTCAGTGAATGTGATCTGAACCGCGGTCGCTGCATGAAGGCAGCCAAGTCATTTTTCTCATCTACACTTCCAAAAAAGAGGAAGGGCTCTCGCTAATTGCCCAGTGCGGTAATTTGTGTGCATGCGGGCCGTCTGCGGCCTTCAATTAGAGCGCTGAGATGCACGCTATCGGAGCGTCTGCCGTACGCTAATTACAGTAACACCTCGTTACGTTTAACTGCCGTCCTCCAGGAGCCGGGAATGATGTGTCATCCCACTTACGCTCTGTGTTTTAGTGTCTGTGTTTATTTTATTCTTTAAGGTTTATGTGACGCTTTTTCTGCAATAACACATTTTACAATGTGTCATTTTTATTTATTTTTAAATTTAATTGAGTTTTACTTCAGTTTTAGTTTGAATAATTTTACTTAAAATTCTTACTTAATTTATTTCATTAATGTTTTTAATATTTAAATTTTTCATCTAATATTTATTTCATTTTGTTTCAGCTTTATTTCAGTTAACAAAAACTGAATTTGAATTGAATAGTATTTTTTTTGTTTCGTTTTTTTTACTATTTATTAATATTTTGAATCACTGTTGATTTTGAGTCATTTATAAATTTTAATATTTTATGTTTTTGGTTTTCATTTTCATTTTAGTTTATTTACAGTGTGCCATTTTTATTCTCTTCATTATGTTTTTGTTTGCATTTAATTTATTTTATACCAGTTTTATTTTAATTTTTCTTTCAGATGTAGTTGTAACAAATGTACTATTTATTAATATTTTGAATTTGAATTGCTGTTGATTTTAAATTTAAATTTAAATTTTAACATTTTGTTTTAAGTTTTCATTTTCATTTTAGTGTATGTTTTAGTCATTTTACAGTGACATTATTATTATTTTCATTATATACACTTGATTTATTTTATTTTTATGCTTAGATTTTTTTAATCTAATATTTATATTTCATTTTATTTCAACTTTGAATGATTTTGAGCACTTAAGATGAGCTAGTCACTAAATTTGAATTTAAAGAATATTTTTTAAATTATTTTAATATTATTTTCAATACTATTTTTGGTTTTCATTTTAATTTTAGTTTATGTTTTAGTAGTTTTACAATGTGTAATTTGATTTTTTTTATATACATATATATATATATATATATATATATATATATATATATATATATATATATATATATATATATATATATATATATTTCTATTGAATAATATTTAATTTTTATTTTATTTCATTTTTAGTTTTAATAATTTATTTCATTTATTTTAGTTAGTTGCCAAACTAACATTATTATTATTATTTTACGTTTACATTTTCATGTAGTTTTATTTCAGCTTTATTGTAATTACCAGAAATTATTTTTAATAGTTTTACTGTCAAAAACAACAACATAAAACTGTTCTATCTAATGTAAAATAAGCTCATACTCATGTCAGTGAAGACAGTGTAACAATATCAGAAATGTCTGCACTTGTAAAGATGATTTCACAGAAGATTAGTGCTTTTTGACCTAAATTTGTCTTGTTTGCCAAACCCAAACCCATAAACATTAATGTAAGTTCGTAGAGCTGGATTAATGTGCTGTATTTGACAAATGGGAAAGCACTCGTCATGAGCGTATTTTGGGCTGATTTTGAGGTTTTCGCTGATTAATGTATCTGTCTGTTCTCAGCCGTATGAGTGTCGCCATATGGCCGCCCGCTGGTCACTACAAGTGCCCAGATATGACCAGAGACGGTTTAATCTTCGTGATTTTGACCGCACACACACACACACACACACTCGTGAGTACCAGCTGGGCAAACCAAATCATGCGGGAATTTAATGCTTACGCACACACACATACACGTGGTGTTTTACTCTAAAATGAATTTGCTTTCATCTCTAGCCCACATTTCAGTAGTGATGAAGAGACGAACAAGCAGCTTCTAATTCGTATGACGCTCTTTGGTGTAGACTGTTCATGACATTATAAATGAAACCACAAATTATTAATGAAGTTTGTTGGCAATGCCAAATCCTATCTGGTTTAATAGATCAGGATTTGATCATATGAATTATAACATCAGTTACATGAAACTGCTGAATTGAATAGTATTTTTTTTGTTTCGTTTTTTTTACTATTTATTAATATTTTGAATCACTGTTGATTTTGAGTCATTTATAAATTTTAATATTTTATGTTTTTGGTTTTCATTTTCATTTTAGTTTATTTACAGTGTGCCATTTTTATTCTCTTCATTATGTTTTTGTTTGCATTTAATTTATTTTATACCAGTTTTATTTTAATTTTTCTTTCAGATGTAGTTGTAACAAATGTACTATTTATTAATATTTTGAATTTGAATTGCTGTTGATTTTAAATTTAAATTTAAATTTTAACATTTTGTTTTAAGTTTTCATTTTCATTTTAGTGTATGTTTTAGTCATTTTACAGTGACATTATTATTATTTTCATTATATACACTTGATTTATTTTATTTTTATGCTTAGATTTTTTTAATCTAATATTTATATTTCATTTTATTTCAACTTTGAATGATTTTGAGCACTTAAGATGAGCTAGTCACTAAATTTGAATTTAAAGAATATTTTTTAAATTATTTTAATATTATTTTCAATACTATTTTTGGTTTTCATTTTAATTTTAGTTTATGTTTTAGTAGTTTTACAATGTGTAATTTGATTTTTTTTATATTTATATATATTTTTATATATATATATATATATATATATATATATATATATATATATATATATATATATATTTCTATTGAATAATATTTAATTTTTATTTTATTTCATTTTTAGTTTTAATAATTTATTTCATTTATTTTAGTTAGTTGCCAAACTAACATTATTATTATTATTTTACGTTTACATTTTCATGTAGTTTTATTTCAGCTTTATTGTAATTACCAGAAATTATTTTTAATAGTTTTACTGTCAAAAACAACAACATAAAACTGTTCTATCTAATGTAAAATAAGCTCATACTCATGTCAGTGAAGACAGTGTAACAATATCAGAAATGTCTGCACTTGTAAAGATGATTTCACAGAAGATTAGTGCTTTTTGACCTAAATTTGTCTTGTTTGCCAAACCCAAACCCATAAACATTAATGTAAGTTCGTAGAGCTGGATTAATGTGCTGTATTTGACAAATGGGAAAGCACTCGTCATGAGCGTATTTTGGGCTGATTTTGAGGTTTTCGCTGATTAATGTATCTGTCTGTTCTCAGCCGTATGAGTGTCGCCATATGGCCGCCCGCTGGTCACTACAAGTGCCCAGATATGACCAGAGACGGTTTAATCTTCGTGATTTTGACCGCACACACACACACACACACACTCGTGAGTACCAGCTGGGCAAACCAAATCATGCGGGAATTTAATGCTTACGCACACACACATACACGTGGTGTTTTACTCTAAAATGAATTTGCTTTCATCTCTAGCCCACATTTCAGTAGTGATGAAGAGACGAACAAGCAGCTTCTAATTCGTATGACGCTCTTTGGTGTAGACTGTTCATGACATTATAAATGAAACCACAAATTATTAATGAAGTTTGTTGGCAATGCCAAATCCTATCTGGTTTAATAGATCAGGATTTGATCATATGAATTATAACATCAGTTACATGAAACTGCTGCTTTACTGTGTTAAAATTTAGTGTTAAAGAAGGTTGTGCACTTTTCAGTTAATGTAAATGTGCTCCTGTAGCTCGAACAGTGAAGAATGTGATTTGCAACACCAAGGTTGTGGGTTCGATTTCTGGGAAAAGCAAATAATGATAAAATGTAAACGTTCAACGCAATGTAAGTCACTCTGAATAAAAGCATTTGCCAAATTCATAATTGCACTGGTAAATAAGTTGCATTTTAAATCAGGCAGCAAAGAGGATGTAGAATTTGAGTCAGTCAAATCTGAATGTAAAGAATTAATTAAATTTTAAATTGTAAATTGCAATTTTTTTTTAAAAAAAAGTGAAAGACTTTGAAGTTTGAAAGCTGAGCTCTATCTACAGAACTTGTCAAAAGTTCGGAAACATGATTTCTAAATGTTTTTAAAAAAGTCTCTTCTGCTTAGCAAAGTTGCATTTATTTAATCAAAAAGTATACACTGTAAAAAATAAAAAACAAAATTTGTTGAGTCAGCTTAAAATAATTTGTTACCCTGCTGCCTTAAAATTTTAAGTTCAATCAACTAAAATAAGTTTAGTCAACTTGAAATGTTAAGTTGTGCTAAGTAACAACTTAGATATTTGTATTACAATACCTTTAAAGGGCGTTTTATCAAAATGAGTTTCTTTCTCTCTTCAGTAACACTTACATTCACCAAAACTTACAGTTTTATTTCTATCTATATTCTGAAGATTCTTATAGAGGAATTTTTTCATATTATATTCCCCTGTTTTCCCCCTAAACTTAACAGATGGTTAAGTAACCCAACTGCCTTAACATTTTAAGTTGATTCAACTCAAATATTGAAGTTGTCACTTCACAGTATAATTCAACATTTCAAATTGAATAAACTTTTTTTTTGAGTTGACTGAACTTAAAATTTTAAGGCAGCCAGGTTACAAATTATTTTAAGTTGACTCAACAAATTGTTTTTCACAGTGTAGTAGAAATTCTGAAATATTTTACAATTTAAAATAGCTGTTTTCAATGTGAATCTATCCTAAAATGTAATTTATTTCTGTGATCAAAGCTGTATTTTCAGCATCATTACTCCAGTCTTCAGTGTCACATGATCCTTCAGAAATCATTCTAATATGCTGATTTGCTGCTCAACAAACATTTCTGATTATTATCAGTGTTAAAAACAGTTGTGCTGCCCAATATTTTTGTGGACAAAAAACAAAAATGTAAAAATTGTACACAATATTGCAATATTTACTGTGTTTTTGATCAAATAAATGGCTAAATATTTTAGTTTATTTATATTTTCATATTGACTCAATGCATTTTTGTGCACCACTTCATTTCCCAGAATGCATTTCTAGTTTTTAAGCTTTTTTTAATTACAGTCCAGTAAATTCGTCTTCCTGTCATTTGAGCTCAGATTCTTTGCATCATAGGCAGTTGAATTCAAATTCACCCTCATGAATTGAAATGGAAATAATAATGAATTTTGCACTTTTGTCTCTTGAAGCTCAAATCATACACTGCAAAAAAGATTTTCTTACTTAGTATTTTTGTCTTGTTTTCTAGAATAAATATCTAAAAAAATCTTGAATCAAGATGCAAGATGACTTAAGATATTATGTCTTGTTTTCTAAAAAAATTATCAAAGTTTTTGCCTAAAACAAGCAAAAATATCTGGCAATGAAGCTAGAAAAATAATCTTGTTAAGCGTTTGAGTTAAGATTATTTTTCTTACCCCATTGGCAGATATTTTTGCTTGTTTTAAGCAAAAACTAACTAAATTGTGATACTTTTTTAGAAAATAAGACTTAATACACTGCAAAAAATGCTTTTCTTACTTAGATTTTTTTGTGTTGTTTCCAGCCAAAATATCAAAAAATTCTTAAATCAAGAAGGATTTTCTAGACAAAATGATTGTCTTGTTTTCAGAAAAAAACAAGTCAAAATTAAGTAAGTTTTTCTTGAAACAAGCAAAAAAAAAAAAAAAAAAAAAAATCTGCCAATGGGGTAAGCAAAATAATCTTGTTTTCTGCTTGAAATAAGACTATTTTGCAAAAACTCACTTAAATTTGTTTTCTTTTTTTCTGAAAACAAGTCTAGAAAATCCTTCTTGATTTAAGAATTTTTAGATATTTTAGCTGGAAACAAGATAAAAAATCTAAGTAAGAAAAATATTTTTTGCAGTGTATCTCAAGTCATTTTACTTGTCAAGTAAATGCATCTTGTTTCAAGAATGTTTAGATATTTATACTAGAAAACAAGACAAAAATACTAAGTAAGAAAATTCACTGGCAGCAGTGAATCATCTTGTTGAAGGCGTCCAGACGAAACGATGAGCTCATGCTGTGTGTAGGAGCTACAACAATAATACAGATAAAAGAGAAATATTACAATAATAGAGAATAAAACGAAAGTTCAATGTGAAGGAATTTAAAGTTTGTGGAGCCACATCATCATTACTTAGTCATTCTTAACTTCCTTAGGCTCTTTTTACCATTTCTTCTGTATTTCTCTGTCTCACTTCATTGAGAAGGAGAAACTTCTTGAACTTTTGTACTGTATGTAGTGACTGTAAAATCACGTCTTCCTCATTTGCGGTCTCTCTTTCTCATTCAGACATATGTAAAGGACTCCAGTCGCTTAGAAAGCAGAATAGATGACGAGACAATGAGATCATCGTAACAGCCCACAGATGTAGAAATAGAGGATTACAAAAGTATTAATCTGTTAGAGAGACAGTCTGCATGTTGGATTCTTGACAAAGCTCTGTCTTTCTGTCTGTCTCTCTGGCAAATCTCGAGTCAGATTACCCGACTAACCAGCTACAATGACATCATGGTGTAAAACTCATTGTTTTCACATCACTGTTGGCCGTCGTTTCTGCTCGTACTATTAGCCTTTAATGGCGACAGATAAACAAACAGCGTAAATACGGTTCAACGAGAATGGTTTTTCCCACTGAGCCTCTTCATCCTGCTTCATTCCCATCAGACACCTGCACCTGAGCACCAATCTCACCCCGTTTATCGCTCTGTTTATAAGAGCATTAGGGCCGCCAGGAATCAAGATGGCTTTTCAGTTAACACAATTTTCTCCTGAAGATCTCAGCTTCATTCACTCAACATTTACTGGTTGGCAGGCTGTAGCTCTGAGCTGAATTTATTTCCAGGCTTTGCAGAAGAATCACCATAAGTATTGTGCTTTGTAGGCGCTTGACATTGTAGCAACACCAGAAGTCTTTAAATGCCATCAGTATTGAACATTGTCATCAATAACTTTTCAAAAGCCATTGTTTTTTAATGTGCTGGTGAATTTTGAGATTTTGGGCTATTTTTTTTTATTGCACTTTGTCTATTTGCATCTGTAGATTTTAATTGCAATACATATCTTTAAGGTGTTTTTCTCAAACTTAATTATTTTTTCTCCTCTTCAGAAACACTTACATGCACTAAACTTTACAGTTTTGTTCCTATCTATATTCTGGAGGGTTTTATAGAGCAGTTTGCTCATATATAATTTGCCTGATTTATTATTACACTTTATATATTTGCGTCTGTAGATTTCAAGACAGTACATATTTTTAAATGCCGTTTTCTCAAAATGAGTTTCTTTCTCCACTTCAGTAACACTTACATTCACCAAAACTTACAGTTGTATTCCTATTTTTATTCTGAAGGCTTTTATAGAAGGATTTGTTGATATAATATTCCCCTGATTTTTTTTTACTACACTATATATATATGCACCTGTAGATTTCTATTACAATACCTTTAACAGGCATTGTCTCAAAATTAGTTTTTTTTCTCCTCTTCAGCAACAGTTACATGCACTAAACTGTACAGTTTTATTCCTATCTATATTCTGGAGGGTTTTATAGAGCAGTTTGTTCATATATAATTTGCCTGATTTATTATTACACTTTATATATTTGCATCTGTAGACTTCTATTACAATACCTATAAAAGGCGTTATCTCAAAATGAGTTTGTTTCTCCACTTCAGTTACACTAACATTCACCAGAACTTACTGTTTTATTCTTATCTATATTCTGAAGGTTTGTATAGTAGGATTTGTACATATTATATTCCCCTGATTTTTTATCATATACTTCATATATTTGCGTCTGTAGATTTCAATACAGTAAATATTTTTTTAAATGCCATTTTCTCAAAATGAGTTGTTTCTCCACTTCAGTAACACTAACATACACCAAAACTTACAGTTTTATTCTTACCTTTATTCTGAAGGTTTTTGTAGAGGGATTTGTTCATATTATATTCCCCTGATTTTTTTTTTTTTTTTATCACACTTCATATATTTGCATCTTTAGATTTCAATTGCAGTGCAAATCTTTAAAGGCCGTTTTCTCGAAATGAGTTTATTTCTCTGTTTCAGTAATACTTGCATACACCAAAACTTACAATTGTATTCCTATCTATATTCTGAAGGTTTTTATAGAGGGGTTTGTTTAAGTAACCTTCAGACTGATTTATGTATCATTTTATTCCTGAAAATGAGGTGAAATTTTATTCATTTATTTATTTTTTGATTTACGGAGTGATAAAAACATGTTAATATGTCAACAAAATCAAAAAGAATTTAGAATCTGAATTAATACATTAAGTTAATGCATTTGCATATTAAACAATAACATTTTTAGAAAACTGCACTGTATGGTATGCTGATATCTACAGTTTAAGTTACTGTTTACTGTTTAATTTCTTGAATGAATATGACATAATTTCCCTTTATGGTTCCAATATTCGTGAACAATGATTTTAAAATCCAAAGTGTTTCCGCAGTATTTTCTGTTGCTGATCTATTAAATCTCAGCAGCTGTAGAGTCAGTTGGAAGCAATGCTGAAGATGATAGATAACATGTTTACAGGCTCCTTGGTGCTCCTTCAACCCCAGGGGAGTTTGCCCTTTTCTGAAACCAGCAGAAGATCATTTACGCATTAACTTTTTAATTTGATGATCTTCGTTAATCAGCGTTGCTCTGTCGGTGTGGAGCAGTGTCAGGAGGACACGACCGAAAGCTCCTTAGAGTTCATGAATGTTAGAGTTGTAGATCTGTTGAATGAACTACACCATCATAACAGTTTTCATCTGTGTTTACCGTAATCTTCTGACTGTAATAGACTAGCTGGATTAGATTTCCTAAAAAGTAAAATTGCTGTGTCAAGGACTCTCAATGTAATATTAGAAAAACAGAGGAACCTCTTTGTAGCCTTTTTTGAATAAATTTTGAATAAAATTTTATTTTGCACACAATATGATTGTTTCATGCATAATACTGTATAAATACTAAGCATTATTCATCACTATTTCTTAAACCATGGTTAGTTAACTAAAACTGTAATATTTCATTCTTATTACTTGAAATAAAATAGTCTTTAAAAAAAATTAAGTTTTTAAGTTAATTAAGTTTTTTGATGCACGAAAGTAACTAAAACTGAAATAAAATTTACCAAAAAAGTATAGACTAAAAAATAGTAACAAACTGACAAAAACATTATATATATATATATATATATATATATACACACATACATAAATGTGTTCATAAAAATGTATAAAAACCATAAATATTTATAATATATATATATATATATATATATATATATATATATATATATATATATATATATATATATATATATATATATATATATATATATATATATATATATATATATATATAAGATGCTTTTTAAATATTATAAATATGTGTACAAATCTCTAGACTGGCCATGTGTGTATAATGTATGGAGAAAAACGAAGGAAAATACGTTTTTACAACTTAAAAACATTACCAGTTACATAACTTAATTATTTAATTGAAATTTAAATTTGGTATATTTGGCAGACAGGACACACTAGATATTGATATTTTATCATCTCTGCTTATACAATAAACCATCAGCATTCAGTTACTGCTGTTGTTATGGTCCATAATCAGTCTAAAAACCCATATGCCAAGCTTTATATATGACATTTACTGCTTCTGTGAGAATTTATAGAAAATGCACACAATGCCAAGAAACAGGTGTGTAAAAATTATTCATTTCATCAGAAGAAAACTGAGGGAATCCAGGATTGAACAGATGCAGAAGACAAAACCGAGAAATGACGCAGTATTTCTGCTGTGCCATTTTATAATTCACATGCAGCACCTTTAAATTTGCGATCATTTAGAGCTCGCTAGGCACATATTCTGTTAAATAAGGATTTGAGCATATGGAGAATGACAGTACAGATAATTTTTAACATTTTTACCCAGTGCATGACTGAAGCCATCTGCTCAGTGTTTCTCTTTTAATTGGCTTGATTGATAGTTTCTAGTGTTTCAGCAGACCTGCTGTACTGGAGAACTCATGAAACTGTGTGTGTGGACAGATATGACTTTATTCACAATCATCAGAGTAAATAACAGTTACTGGTATAAATAAACTGTGTGAGCATTATTTTGAATATAACAGCATCTCATAAAATCAGTCCGTCTAATCAGTGAGCTGTTCATTTAGTGAGTTTGGCAAGGGTCTGTTTGTTCATCCGACCTATGGCAGAAAACCTGCTAAACATAAAAACGAATTAATAAAATATTTAATTTAAATTACAGTAAAAGTTTTAAAAAATTCCCTCTTCCTGACTTAGAAGCTTGAAAATGTCATAAAATCCTTGAAAATTCATGCTCAATTAGAAACTGATTTTGTGGGATGTGATGGGTCACAAAATGGACATTTTTTAGGATGTCCATTATGACCAGTCATTTTTGAAATTTCATTTATTTATTTATTTATTTATTTATTTATACCCATTTTCTGAAACATTCCTATGTAATGATAGTTTTTATTTTATTTTATTTTATTTATCCAAACTTTATTTTATACCCATTTTGTGAAACATTCCTAATATGTAATAATAGTTTCTGTAAACTATTTTATAAATGCTCCTTAAAATTCCTCACTAAGAGAATAATAATAGAAAAACTACTTTTTTTTATTTTATTTTAGTTTACACATTTTTTTATTTTATTTATCCGAACTTTATTTTATACCCATTTTGTGAAACATTCCCAATATGTAATGATAGTTTCTGTAAGCTATTTTAGAAATGCTCTTCAAAATTCCACAATAAATAAGAGAGAAAAAAAATATAAGAGAAAAAAAATATTTTATTTTATTTTATTATTTTTATTTTATTTTATTTTATTTTATTTTACTTTATTTTACTTTTCTTTACTTTATTTTATTTTATTTATCCAAACTTTATTTTATACCCATTTTGTGAAACATTCCCAATATGTAATGATAGTTTCTGTAAGCTATTTTAGAAACGCTCCTCAAAATTAACACTAAATAAGAGAAAAAATATTTTATTTTATTATTTAATTTAATTTAATTTAATTTTATTTATTTTCTCTGAGCACAACAGGAAGAGGAAAGGCTGAGGGACTTTTAATTTGTTACACTTGTCTGGAGGGAACAGGTGTTTGTTTGAGGCCTGTTTGAGGCCTTTAGTTCAGCTTCTCTTAAATAATTCAATCGCTGTATATTTCTAAATGGATTTTCATGCATCTTTGTGGAATAAATGTGATTCATCTGGGAGCAAACTGGAGGACAAACTGAACAAGGACTTGATGAGGTCAGTCTGGGTTTATATTTTCATTTTTTGGTGCTGATGTGAGCTGCTTTATTTGTTGAGTTGGAGAGTTTTGATTCTTGATTTGAGAGCTGGATGTGATTGTGATTATTTCTGATTATTTATAAAAAGCTTAAATGATCAGTCAAGCATCTGATATTGGTTTATAAATTTATTGAGTGGATTTTGGTGTTTGTATATTTGTTACAATGTTTCTGAATCTGTGTGGAAATTGTGTCTGAAATCAGAATGATTGTCATAGTAAAGATGTTGGTGAAGTATAACTGTTTTATTTTAACATTAGTTGCTTGCTATCCTTTTCTGAAAGTAGTTTAGCGGGATTTTTCATGACCGTGGTAAAATGTGGTACCCCATTTGTTATTTGCTTATTTTATCTTCTATATTTTAGAGCTGCAAAACGATTAGTCACGATTAAAAATTAGTTTTGTTTTGTTTTTTTGGGTTTTTTTGCGTGATATATGTGTGTGTACTGTGTATATTTAGTATGTATATATAAATAAACACACATACATGAATATATTAAGGTAAATATGTTAGATTTATATGTAAAAAAATATTTTTATGTATACATTTTTTTTTAAATGTATGCATACCACTGTATGTGTGTGTGTGTATTTATTTATTTATATATATATATATATAATTTTATTTCTTTTTTCTTTTTTTTTTCAGTTAGAAATAGACTTTTTTTATAGCACGTTAGCTGTTTTTAGCACATTCTGATAGTGGAGGGAAAAACTGAACTGTTGCGAAAATGCATTTAAACCTTATTTTATACCCATTTTGTGCATCATTATTTAATGGTGGTTTCTGTAACCTATTTTAGAAACACTCCTGTGTTTTGCATTCACCTCCAAATCCAGACTATTGAGATCAGGACTGGCTACAGCAGCAGTTCAACAGTGTGTGTTTAATGCTGTGATGAGTCAATATTTCAGTGGCTCAGTGGTTAGTTTAGTTTACTTTAATCACTAGTATCCCCTCATGTGTCCGTGAGTCAGATCTCTGTCCTGCTGAAGCTCAGTCTGCCTCATTAATGGCTCCTCATTTGCTTTTAAAGAGCTTTTCTTCTTGTTTCCAGAATGTGGATTCTGTTTTTGCTGCTACTTATGATGAAGTTTAAGTTTCATGCATTAACAAGTTGTACTTTAGTTTGATATGACCAGCTCTCTCAGTTTCTGACTGCTGCATCATTAAGGCGTCTAAACCAGTGTTATTTAAGTATCACATTTAAATGTGTACCAATAAATTGTTTCCTGCGAGATCCTGATTCCAATGCAGCTCTCTAAACTGTAGTTCAGTAGTTTTAAACGGCTCCTTCAATCTGAAATTTACAGTAGGGTCATTCTGTGTCAAATCAACACAGTTTCAGGAAAGATAGACATGTATAGTGATGAAAGCCAGAGTATTAAATGTCATGAATGAATATTTACTGATTAATCCGCTGTTTTGTAGAGGGAGGTCAAATTACAGGGAGGTAAAAATGACTTTTGAAAGATGGCAGCATCATAATGTTATTTTTACTCAGGGATTGGTAGTTCCGTTGCTAAAAATCTGTTGACTTTAGTAATCTTTGTTGCATTATGTGTCAGTGGTGACCATTCAAAACGGCACTTTTCAAGTTTTTTCTCCAACGTTTGCATGCCTGTAACTCAAGAAGTATTAAAGATATCTTAATGCCCTTTTAAATGTTGGGTCTTAAGACACTTATCCTTTGGCATCTTTGTTTTTAAGGCCCTGTATGGTTCAGTCCTAGAGATAATGGAATTTCAATATGGCTCCAGAAGTAAATCGTTAATATGTACACCCTTTCAGTGGTCAAAAACCAAATGTGAGTCACTTTGTAATAATATGATACTACTTTTGTTTTAAAGAGGAATGTCTGAAGAACAAATAATGTTGAAACTGGAGATGGATCTCGTTTCTTTCTGTCAAAACAACTGCATTGAACATACCTGTTTGAGTGCCATAAATATTCTTTTTCCAAAGTTTGCGTGTCTGTAACTCAAGAAGTATTAAAGATAACGCAATATGATTTTAGATTCTAGTTCTTCATAAAATTTTCTTTTGAATCTTACATTTTTCATTCTCAGAGATATGGGGATGTCAATGAGGCTTCAAGTCCAGATTGTTGAATATTAGCCATTTTCAGTGGTCGAAAACCAAATGTTGGTCACTTTGTATACAGCTGAGACCATATTGCGATATCTTTAATACTTTTTGAGTTATAGTTAAATATTCATCCATGACATTTAACATTTTGGCTTTCATCACTATACATGTCTATCTTTCTTCAGAAAAAAAAACATTAGCAAAATCAAAGATGGGTCATTCTGTGTCAAATCAACCCAGTTTCAGAAACTTCCCCGGGTCATTTTTTGATTTGCTAATATTTTTTTCTGAAGAAAGATAGACATGTAGTGATGAAAGCCAAAATATTAAATGTCATGGATGAATATTTACTGAGTAATCCACTGTTTTGTAGAGGTCAAAATGGCAATTTTCACATTAGATTCAGTCAAATTACAGGGGGGTAAAAATGACTTCAGAAAGATGGCAGCATCATAATGTTATTGTTACACAGAGAATAATTGTTCTGTTAGTGAAATCTGTTGATTTTAGCTGTCTTTGTTGCATTATGTGCCAGTCCAAAAATGGGGAAGCAACACTTCTCACTTTTTTTTTTGCATGCCTATAAGACATCTTAATGCCCTTTTAGATATTGGGTCTTAACAAACTTTCCTTTTGGCATCTTTATTTTTAAGGCCCTATGTGGTTTGGTTACAGAGATATTGGAATTTCAATATGGCTTGAGGAGTAAATCATTAAAATGTACACACTTTCAGTGGTCAGAAACCAAATGTAGGCCAGTTGCAAAAATATAATACTTGAATGTGTAAAGAACAAATAATGTTGAAACTAGAGTGTATCTTTTTTTCTTTCTTTCAAAACAACTGCATTGAACATACCTGAGTGCCATAAACATTTTTTCCAAAGTTTGCATGCCTATAACTCAAGAAGTGTTAAAGATATCACAATATGATTTTAGATTCTAGTTCTTCATAAACTTTTCTTTTGGAATCATAATTTTCAAGGCCCTACATCATTCAGTCTCAGAGATATGGGGATCTCCGTGAGGCTCCATGTCCAGATTGTTGAATATGACCCATTTTCAGTGATCGGGAACTAAATGTTGGTCACTCTGTATACAGCTGATACTTATTTTATTTAAAGAACAATGTCTGAAGAAGAAATAACGTTGAAATTAGAACTGTGTTTAATTTCCCTCTATCAAAACAATTGCATAGAACATAGCTGTCTGAATGCTGAAAGAGCACTGTACTTGTCACACTGTACAGTCCTAATCCCTGGGTTACTCTTATTTTTTGCATATTTGCATTGTAAACACTAATGACTAGATAAACACAAAACTACATTTGGTTTTTGACCACTGAAAATGGGTAGGATACTAAATTTGGAGCTGCACTGAGATCTCGATATTTCTGGGATTAAATCATACAGGGCCTTTAAAATGAAAAATCCAAAAGAAAAGTGTAAGAACCAGAATCTAAAATCATATTAAGATAACTTTAATACTACTTGAGTTATAGGCACACAAATTTTGAAAAAACATTTGAGACTCAAATAAGTATGTTCTATGCCAGGGGTGTCCAGCCCTGTTCCTGGAGATCAACCTTCCTGCAGAGTTCAGCTCCAAACCTGATCAAACACACATGTCTGTAATTATCAAGCGCTCCTTCAGATCCTAATTAGTTGGTTCAGGTGTGTTTGATCAGGGTTGGAGCTGAACTCTGCGGGAAGGTTCATCTCCAGGAGCAGGATTGAGCACCCCTGTTCCGTGCAATTGTTTTGATGGAGGGAAACAAGATGTAATTCTAATTTCAACATTATTTCTTCTTCGGACATTGTTCTTTAAGTAAAATAAGTATCGGCTGCATACAAAGTGACCAACATTTGGTTCCCGACCACTGAAAATGGCTAATATCCAACAATCTGGACATGGAGCCTCACTGAGATCCACATACCTTTGGGACTGAATGATGTAGGGCCTTGAAAATTAAGATTCCAAAAGAAATTTATTAACAACTAGAATCTAAAATCACATTGCGATATCTTTAATACTTCTTGAGTTATTGAAATTCCATTATCTCTGGAACCGAATCTCATAGGGCCTTAAAAATAAAGATACCAAAAGAAAAGTTTGTCAGGACTCAATATCTAAAAGGGCATTAACATATCTTTAATACTTCTTGAGTTGCAGGCCTGCAAACTTTGGAGAAAAACTTGAAAAGTGCTTTTTCCCTGTTTTTGAATGGTCACCATTGACACATGAATTTTCATGACAAACTAGAACCTAAAATCATATTGTGATATATTTGATACTTCTTGAGTTATAGGCATGCAAACTTTGGAAAAATAATATTTATGGCACTCAGGTATGTTCAGTGCAGTTGTTTTGACAGAAAGAAACAAGATACATCCCCAGTTTCAACATTATTTGTTCTTCAGACATTCCTCTTTAAAAGAAAGTAAGTATCACATTTTTTCAAACTGACCCACGTTTGGTTTCTGACCACTGAAAATTTTAACGACATTTTAATGATTTACTCCTCGAGCCATATTGAAATTCCATTATCTCTGGAACGGAACCATACAGGGCCTTAAAAATAAAGATGCCAAAGGGTAAATTTGTTAAGACCCAGTATCTAAAAGGGCGTTAAGATATCTTTAACACTTCTTGAATTACAGGCATGCAAACTTTGGAGAAAAAACTTAAAAAGTGCTGTTTCCCCATTTTTGAATGGTCACCATTGGCACATAATGCAACAAAGATTGATAAAATCAATAGATTTTACTAATAGAACTACCAATCTCTGGGTAAAAAATAATATTATGATGCTGCCATCTTTCTGAAGTCATTTTTACCCCCCGTAACTTGACTCTGAATCTAAGGTGAAAATTGCCATTTGACCTCCCTCCACAAAATAGTGAAATATTCATCTATAATATTTAATATTTTGACTTTCATCACTACACATGTTTATCTTTCTTCAGAAAAAACGTTAGCAAAATCAAAGACTTTCTTTCTTGGTACAATGAACTAATCTCATTTTTGTAGACTATAATCTGTCTTCAAGTCTTTGTTTTTTGTTCTTGTAAACCTTCACAGCGTTACATCTAACAGACACATTAGAGCGTTCAGGAGTGGATGCGGTGTTTGTGTATCCGTGCGTCCGTCCGTGTGTTTGGACACTTGTGTCCGCGAGAGACGACGCTGAAAGCATGAATGATGTATTAGCTGGAAGCGACTCTAATGAATCTGTCAATGCAGGGATGGAAACGTTTGTACGGCTCCTTTGTATCAATCAGACACACTCTCTCCTGGGAAATCGATCGGCAGCGCCTGCTTTACAAGCCTCGGGTCGCCGGCACTTATCCTGGCCTTGTTTGTATTGAAAGAGAGACAGGAGAGGAGGATTGTGGGATCGAGGCAGCGTTTATGAGGACGTGCGGCTAAACTAGATTAGCTGTTGACTTCGTAACACACTCATAATGCAGATGATCAGTTTTGCGTTTGCTCTGCTCTTGCATCATGTTTTTGAATCACAGATGACACCGAATGACATTGATTCAGTTGATTCACTTACAAGCAAATGCTGTTGTAGTAGCTTTTAATGAATGGAGTAATATATGAGATGCTTTGTGAATATATATTCAGAGAGAAATGTCATTTTGAAGCTGAGGAAGATCAGCGTGTGAAGGTTTGTCACGTGTGGAACGAAGTGAACTGATGGGAAAGGGATGAAGGATGCAGGAAGGTTGTAGAGATAAAAGCCAAATGCATTGTGGTTGGTAAACACAGAGCTGCGGTAATTATCACTGCATCGCTGACGAGCCCTTCAGACGAGGACTGCGTTACTGAGCTAAAACACACATGAAACGCATTCACTTTCCTTCATCCAGTGCTGAAGGGCAGCAGGTTGCCGTGAGACGTTTGTCGGGTGATGATTCAGACCGAACTGATGTGAAGGAAACCCTTCTGTTCTCAGGCTGGAATGACAGTAGAGCGGAAAGATTTCAACACACTTAAGAAAAAGCATATTGATCGCATTTACCAGATACCTGCACTTCTGCTGGAACAATTTTTTCCTTTTTGTCTGAAAGTATTAATGACACTCTCAATGATTGTGGTACATGTTGATATTTATTTATTTCAAGCGTTAGACGCACACATTATTTTATTTATTTTATTATTTTATTCTATTTTATTTTATTTTTCAATAGAGGGACAAATTCTTTTTTTTTTTTTTTTGAGAATTAGGTATGCTAGATAAAGGTTTATTATTATTTATTATTAAATAATTATTATTATTATACTTATTATTAAAAATAAACAACATTAACATCACCGACATTTTCTCATTTGTCATTTCTAAAGAGAGAGACATTTTTAGGGCATTTTAACAAACTTATTTTATTTATTCATTTTATTTTAATAAAAATCATTTGTCATTTCTGAAGAGGAAAAACATATTTTATTTTATTTTATTTTATTTTATTTATTTATTTATTTTTTTTATTTTAACGAGGCAAATCCCTTTTTTGGAAGTGTCTGACATGTTAGATAAAAGTTTATAATTTATTTATTTTATTTTATTTTTATTTTTATTTTTATTTTTTTTATTTTAAAGAGGCAAATCCCTTTTTTGGAACTGTTAGGCATGTTAGATAAAGTTGTTTGTTTTTTTGTTTTGTTTTTTCTTTTTTAAAGCAATTATCATATACCTGACTTTCTCTCGTTTGTCATGTCTGAAGAGAAAAATGTTTTTTTTAGGACACGTTACCATAAATATTTTATTTCATTTTATTTTGCTGTGTTAGATAAAGGTTTATGTACATTTTTTGTAACAATTATCATATACCTGACTTTCTCTCATTTGTCATTTCTGAAGAGAAAAGAACCTTTTTGCTTTAGCATAAACTTTTATTTATTTAATAAATTTTTATATAAATAATATAAAATTAACATGACTTTCTCTCTTTTCTTATTTTTGAAAAGAAAATAACCATATTGGAGCACTTTAGCACCTGCATTTATCACATGGGGAGAAAAGTGGATCATTGCAAAAATATTTCGATTTTGATTTTCCAGTCATATTTTATCCCCAAAATTCTAAATCTAAATTTTAATCTCTAAACGCTTCAAGAAGAAACGTCATTAAAACATTTCCAGAAATGCATGTGATCTGAAGTGTTTCCATTGCAGTGCTAGTTTAGCCCTTTTAATGTAAATGAATGCAGAATGATGAGCGTGAGCAGTGAGCTGTAGACATTCACTTTCCTCTGACAATTTACTCATCAAACTCCTTTCCTGGTGTTTTCTCATTCGACACTCCTATTTTCTCCTCCAGCAGGAGCATGTGCTAAAAACAGTTGCTAATGTGCCATAAAAAGGCTCTTTTTCTCTACAGAAATGATGAATGAGAGGACGCCAGTGATATATGTGTGTTTAAAATGCATCAGCCTGAGGAGAATCTGAAGAAACCAGATTAAAAATTGCTGACTGGATTCCTTGTGCTGCTGAAAATCCTGCACTGAATTTGGTTTTTCTCGTAAAAAATGACCGGACTTTAAAAAAAAATGACTTAATTTAGTTTAGAATTACTTATAATTACTTTAATTTAGCCTACTCATTATGCTGTATTATCACCAAATATGGGATTAAGTCTTTGTTTTCTCTTTTGTCAACTTTCTGTATCATGCACCTCAGTTTTTGAGTGGAAAAAGCATTATTTGTGGATAATTTTGGCAATGTTAATTATATAACTTAATTTATTTTTAATTTATTATTATTTTGAAACTTAGATATGTTAGAATTTTTATTTTATTTTATTATTTATTTTTACATAAAATTAATACATAGCTGACTTTCATTTGTCATTTATAAAGAGAAAAATAACCAAGGGCGCTTTACAGTAAATTAAATAAATAGCATTAGAAGGACAACTTTTTTTTTTTTTCTCGAGAACTGTTAGATGAAGCTAGATATGTTAGATACAGCTGACTTTCATTTGTAATTTCTGTAAAATTATTATAATAAAAGATAAGTAACATTTATTGATTTGTGTGTTTGTTTGCTTATGATTAGAGGAACAAATTTTGAGAACTACTAGATATGTTGTTATAGAATTATTATTTAGCATAAAATTAAATACAATTAAAAAGCAAATCTGTGAAAAACAGAAATTGCTACTAAAATTCACAATTAGAAAGAAATTGAGTTTTTGATTGAGTGGTAAATAAAATAAATAAATAAATAAATAGTCACAAACAATTACAAAAAATGTTAATCAGTTTAAAAAAAAAAACATTATTTGTGAATAATTCTTGTTAATTAAAAAAATAAAAATAAAAATGAGCTCAGACCAATGAATTTATTTATTTATTTATTTATTTATTTATTTACTTACTTATTTAGAACCCTTGGATATGTTAGATACTTCTTAATTTTAATTTTGTGTAAAATTAACACACAGCTAAATTTCATTTGTCATTTATTAAGAGAAAATAACCTGGGCACTTTACCATAAACTTTATTCATTTAATTTATTTATTTATTTTATTTATCTATCTATCTATCAATCATTAGAGGGACAACATTTAATCAATTAATTAAATAATTAATTAATTTAATTAATTAATTAATTAATTCTAAAATAAATGTTGTCCCTCTAATGATTGATTAAATAAATTAATTAATTAATTAATTAATTTATTTATTTATCTGTCATTAGAGGGACAACATTTATTTTCTAATTAATTCATTCATTCATTCATTCATTTCATTCATTCATTCATTCATTTTTTACCAATGAAGCACTAAACCTGTGCTAATTAAAAGTAAACAAGTTGACAGAAAGATTGAATCCAAGATGTGGTAATATGTCATAATGGGTGATTTACAAGCAATTTTAACAGGCCCGAAATTTAGTAATGTGTTTGGGAAGTTGTTATGTCTTGTGTCAGCAAAGTAAAATTTATTCCCATGCGATAACATTAACTAGCATTTAAGTCAAAACGAGCAGAACACGACATGAGAGAGAGTTTGAGCGAACACAAACTCATCTGTCCTCATTTGCCTCCACAGAAACTCGACAGTAAGTTTGCCTTTTCTGTTTGATTAGCCTCAGTCTAAGATGAAAAACTGCAAAACTTACACAAAGTCGTGATTGCTTTCGCTCATATTCGGGACGAGAGATCTGAATCAGACCGAACGCTCGACGCGAGCTGTAGCGAAAGCGCTGGAGTGATATCAGTATCTGTACCGGAGAAACGCTGCTCTCGTGTCAGTTCAAATGAAAACCTCTTCTCTGAGATGCACAGACTGTCTGAACAGTTCAGCACAGCGCTGGTTTAGTTTCGTTCTGGTCCGGTCCAGTTGTGTCAGTGTCATTAATGTGTTTGTTGGCCTCAGCTGCTCTCACACACAAAATAGCAGCGTTTATGTCCTCTACGGATGCATTAGTGGCCATCACGATGGTCATCTCTGTCTTCATTACTAGGTCTGATTTTGGAAATATGCATATGCATTAATTGACAAAATTGTTATAGACACATTCAGCTCATAAAAATGGAATAACAATGATTTTTAATGTTTTTGAAAATCTCTTCTGCTCACCAAGGCTGCATTTGATCATAAATACAGTAAAAATTGTTAAATATTATTACAATTTAAAATAGCTGCTTTCTATGTAAATATCTGTTTCTGATCCTTCAGAAATCATTCTAATATACTGATTTGGCACTCAAGAAACATGTTTGATTATCATCAGTGTTGAAAACTGTTGTGCTGCACAATATTTTATTTTATTGTTTTATTTTTATTTATTTATTTTTATTTTTTTTAAGCAAATCACAATATATTAACTTTATATTAACTTTTGACTGGCAGTGTGTAAGAAATCTGTTATTTTCCTGTTCATTTCTTGCTTGATTACTGAAATATTTTGGCATAGACCTTGTTTTAATATTTTAATTTTAATTTAATTGTTGGTTCTTGTCTTAATACTAAATAAATAAATAAATAAATCAGTCAAAAAATATATATATTTTGTTATAAATTAAAGAAATATATTTATTTTTCAATATGTATTTTATTTGGAAAAAATGCACTTTTTTTTTTCTTTTTACCTAAATAAAATAAAATAAAATAAAATAAAATAAAATAAAATAAAATAAAATAAAATAAAATAAAATAAAATAAAATAAAATAAAATAAAATAAAATAAAATAAAATAAAAAGCTTTTTTTAAGCTATTACGAAGGTGTACTAAAATAACTAAAAATAAAAGTTAAAAGTCTGTATATTTAAAAACAAAAAAGGGCAAAAGAAAAAAATATATATAATTAATTAAAATTAATAGAATTAATTTATTTATTTATTTTTTGAATTCCAAGACTAACTGAAACATTTAAAACATTTTTGAGTTTTCAGTTCTGGCCAAGAATTTTCATTTTGGTGAAATAATTGTACTCATTTATCTATCAGAATAGCATGCACTGATAAATCATGAATTAAGTAAATGGAGTCTGTTTGGATTTCACATTGACACAAGGAGACGTTCATTTGTGTTATTGTGGCACAGCCGCAGGTTTCTGCCGTTCGTGCTCTTGTTTCCTGATGAAACTCATCGAGACTCTCGGGGCTTTCGACACGCCAAAGAAAATATCGGCTCCTCAGGAAAAACAATAAGCACATTTCAGATCCAATCACAGGTGGAGAAGTGATGAGGTTTCCAGTAATCACATGAAAGAGCCGTGTGAAGCAGTTGCAACAACGCTATAAATAATTGAGCGCCATTAAACTCAAAGCGCTGCGCAGAAACGACGCGTCGCACCAGGAGCGTGACGGGACGATCTCTGAACACGCGCGCTGCGTTCCTCAAACGCCAGCGGATATTAAAATCACGTGCGTCAAGACAACACAGTCACATACTTGCACTGTTTCTCTAGTGTGAATCAGTGTGAATACAGTTTTATTACTTTAAAGACAATCGACTGTAGTTTCAGCAGGAATCAAGTGAACGTCCAGTGTTGAGAGACTGTTTGGTGTTACAGGAGAGCTAGTTAAGAAAGTGAACTAACCAGAGTACGAGTGGTTTAGTGAATGTGTCAGAGTGTGATGCATGATGGGACGGTGTGTGTGTGTTTGTGTAATGGATCATAAGACTCCTGAATGAATATTCCCTCTCATCTGATTGATTTTCAGGCAGAAGATTTGTTCTGTTTTACTAGTTAATACAGTACAGCGAGAGAAACACTTCTGATCTGATTCAGTTTAGTTTCACAATCAGTTGTAGTCATTTCCAGAGTTCTAACAGTGCAATTAACCTGTTTAAAATGGTTACATGAATAAAGATGGATTGGCAAGGGTTTGATTATAATAAATAATTAATTAAAATAAGTTTATTTTTGTTAATATTTTTAATTAGATTTAATTATGTTTTCAGTTTTCACTGTAATTGGAGTTAGTTGTTTTTTTTTTTTTTTTTTTTCCATTTATTTTTATTTATTTGTGTTGAAAGAAACATTAATTAAAATAAAAGATGCTAGGTTATTACATTAAAAATGTAATGAGCAGCCTAAATAAAATAAAATAAATGTATTTAAATTTAAATTTGTATTTAAATTAAATTTTTAATTAAATTAATTTAAATTAAATTAAATCATTTCAGCTAGTTACAAAAGTACCAAATCTCAGTGATACTAAAATAACTTAGTGTTGATTTTTAACTAAAAACACATTTTTAATTTTTTCCAAAGCATTAATTACAATAAAATATGCTAAGTTATTATATAAAAAATGTAATAATGAGCACCCTAAATTAAATTAAATTAAATTACAGCTAGTTACCACAGTAACTTTTCTTATTTTCATTTCGCTTAACTTGATGTACTAAAATAACTAAAAATAAAACTTAAAAAGGAAATTAATTAAAACTATATTGTCTGTATATTAAAAACAAAAAAGTGCAAAAAAAAATGTAACAAAAATGAAAACAGAAAATATAAAATTGAAAAAGAATTCAAAATAATAATAACAAATATATTTCGATGATACTAAAAAAATAACACTGCTTACTAGTGCTGATTTTGCAGTAAACAGTGTAGACTTTTGTCTTTCTTTTTTGTGGAAAATATATTTAAAAAATATATATTTTTAATTTTACAATATTACTATTTTATTAACTCTAGACTGGCACTGTATAAGAAAACTGTTATATTAATTTCTAGCTTGATTACTGAAATATTTTGGCATAGACCTTTTTTTAATGTTAATTTTTATTATTGATTATTGGAATTGTTGGTGCTTATCTGAATACTCAAAAAATTATTAATATAAATCAATCAAAAAATATATCTTTATAAATGTCAACAAATATATTACTTTTGCTATATATATTGCAAAATGAATATATTTCTAATTGAATATATATGTATGTATATAATATTTAGTAATTTTAAATAACAATAGTAATAATAATAATAATAATAATAATAATACCAAACAAAGGCTAACTTAAATTAAGTATTTTAAATATTAAGCATTTTTCAATTTTATGTCTTAACTTTTATAAAGGATGTCTCAATCTTTGCAGAAAAAGTGCAGCTAGTCGTTTAGAATAACCCACTAACTAGTGGATGTCAGTAGTATGTCAGTAGATCCCTGCTGGGTCATCGATAGTAAGCGGTCGTAAGTGCAGATCTTGATAACGCTGGAGAAACGCTCTCTGGAGACTCTCGTCCAGGAATCACGGCGCTGAATGATGTTCCTGCGCCGAATCTCATCTGCTTTCATCATGTCCGGCTCCGAGCAGAGAGAATGATTCATAGAAGCAGATGAAAGCACTGGTATCGGTGGGAAATTGATGACAGAAAAGACTTCTTTAAATAAACCGAGAGGTTCATCCATCCTGTTCCGTCGCTGGGATTTTATGGGCTCCATCTCTCATGCCGTGGCCTTTTTTTAGTCCTCTAATGATAAGCAAGAGTAATTTGAGATGAAATCTTCCCTTTGACACTGTAAATGAAGTGAATACTGTAGTACAGACAAACCCTGAGTGTTTGGAACTGCTTTATGTAGAAGGTGGTAATTGTTTGTGGACATGTAACGTGTCTCTTCTGCTCACCATGGCTGAATTTATTTCATCAAAAAAGCAGTAAAATTCTGAAATATTATTGTAATTTAAAACAGCTGTTTTCTATGTGAATATCTGTTAAAATGTAATTTTATTTCTGTGATCAAATCTGTATTTTCAGCATCATTACTCCAGTCTTCAGTGTCACATGATCTTTCAGAAATCATTCTAATATACTGATTTGCTGATCAGCAAACATTTATGATTTTTAGCAATGTCTTGCTGCACAAGATTTTTGTGGAAACGGTGATACACTACACTTTTAAATGTTGGAGGTATAAAAAAAAAAGAAAGAAATTAATACTTATCCAGCACTGATGCAATAAATTAATCAAAAGTGACAGCAAAGATGTTTATAATGTCACAAAAATCATACAGTTTTCCAAAAAATGCTGTTGTTTTTAATGTTCTATTCATCAATAACTGATAATAATTGAGCACTTAAGTGCGTAGTAGTAGTAGTAGTAGTAGTTTTAATAAAATAAAAAAAAATAATAATAAGTGCATGGGTAATGTAATTTAGATAATTTATACATTATTTATATATATAATGAAAATGTATATAAAAATGAAAATGCACAAATTACTGTATACTTATCCATTCATGCATTTCCTGGGACTCAAACCCACAACCTTGACATTGAAATTGATGTGAATGTTTTGCATTGAAGTTTTATATAAAATACAAAAATGAATTCCAAGTGCATTTTGCATACATTGAAATAAATTCATCATGCTGAGTTTTTTTTTTTTTTTTTTTTTTTTTTTTTTTTTTTTTTAATATCCGTTATGTGTTTTCTGAGAATTGGTATTTCTTTTTATGATCAGTAAATGTTTGTTGGCTTTTCTTTGTAAATGATAATTATGCTTTGAAACAAAGTGTATTATGAAAATGAGCCTAATAATAATAAATAAATAAATAAATAAATAAATAATTGTTTAATAAAATGACAGTAAAGACATTTAAAATGTTACTAAAAATGTAACTTATAAAAATGTATTTATTTGTTTTTATTTATTTGTTTATTGGAGTTAGTTTTAGTTAGGTTTTAGTACTTGGGGAAAACAAAAACATTAATTGAAATAAAATAAGATACTACTTAAGGTTATATTAAAAAATGTAATAAGAGCAGCCAAGCAAATAAAAAATAAAATAAAATAAAATATTAAGAAATACAATGTAAAAATAAAAACATTTAAAATATAAATAAAAACTAATTTTTCTTTTTCAAATAATATAGCAAATACATATATTTTACAATTAATTAAATAAACACCCATAAAACAACAAATAAATAAATAATTAAAATAAATAAAATACCCCAATCTTTTGAATGGTAGGGTATCATGGTATCAAAAATATGAAGCATCAAAACCGGGTTATTATAGTTAACTAAAACTAAAACTAAAAAATAAAATAAAAATAAATAAATAAATTCATTCATTCATTCATTCATTAAATTAAATTAAAAATAGAAATAAAATAAATGTAAATGTTATATTTAAATAAAATTAAATATAAAAAAATTAACTTTATTTCAGCTAGTAGGCAAAAATTCTTATTTTAATTTGGTTTAACTTGATATACTAAAACTAGACACAGAAAGACAACTACATCAAAAACTAAAATGAAAAAGGTCAATATAAAAATAAAAACTGATTTAAATTATTAATAAAAATGATAGTATCTCATAGTATTTCCATTATGCTGAATACTGAATATTAAGTATTTAAACATATTAAAATATTAAATATTTAAACATTAGCATATTTTTTTTTAAAAAGTCAAGGATCATGTGACACTGAAGACTGGAGTAATGTTGCTGAAAATGCAGCTTTGATCACAGAAATAAATTACATTTTAACAGATATTCACATTGAAAACAGCCGTTTTAAATGGTAATAAGATTTCAGATTTTCTACTGTATTTTGATAAACTAAATGCAGCCTTGGTGAGCAGAAAAGATGGCATATTATATTCAAGTTCCATAGTTACTTGAACATTTGTTTGAAGTCATACCATTCTGTTAAATACCTAGATTCACCATTTTTACATTCTGGACCAGAAAATATGTGCATCATTCACACAGACATTTACATTTATGCATTCAGTAGATGCTTTTATCCAACGACGGGAGGAAACGCTCCATGCTGGAAATGTTTCGAGACAAACACTGCTCTTATGTTGGTCAGAGAATATAAAAATCTAATATTCTGTGTGAAAAAACTCCTCTTTAGTCCAAACGTTATAATGGAAGAGCAGCCAGTTGGCATGACAACGTTTCTTTCTTTTTTTTTTTTTTCCGCCTTATCTTTCTCAGAGTAATGCAACACGAATTCTCCAAGTGCAAAAAAGAGACGAGAGCTTTGTAAATTAGTCTCTTTCATTTTGATGTTACGCTCTCGCTGTTACAGACTCTGCTGCAATATGTGATTCTTTCCATTGCCAAAAGAGCTGCTTCATGTTTTTAAAAACACTGCTTCTACCAGCACTTCAGTTTAGGATTTACACACATTAACCACATGTAGTGCAAAATCTGTTTGGTAAAATGTGCTAATGAATAAGAGCAGAACCAGCGCTGAGATTATATCTTAGTAAGTGTAATGTGTTCTAATGCAGGTTTTTTCTAACAGTGCTTTTGTATGTTGGTTTTAAACATCTGCTTTCTTAAACTCCAATAATTTCTGTCAATTCAGACCTTCAAGTTAAAATTCAGTGTTATGTTTTGTAATTTCTAGCACAATAAAAGACACTGACATTGATGTTAATCAACGTTAACAATTTTGTATTTGTGCATTTGGCAAATGTTTTTATTTAAAGCAACTTGCATTGCATTCAAAATATACTAAAAAAAGAAAAAAAAAAAAAAATATATATATATATATATATATACACACTATAATAAAAATCACAATTTAAGTGCTCAAATTGTCATTTTGAATATTAAAATATGAATCTAGAAACAAAAAAGTTGTAAACAGAAGTATATTAATGCACAAGTAATGTTGTTTGAATATTTTTAATAAATTAAAATAATTTAAAATAAACTTAAAATTAAGAATCAAAAAGTAAATAAGTGCATATGTAATGTCATGTAATTTAAAAAATAATTATTAAAATGAGGAATAGTATAATATAGAAAATGTTCTAAATAAAAATAAAAATACAAAATCAAATGCACAAATTTTCAATGGCAATACAAAGTTGTAAATAAAAATATATAAAACAAACAAGTGCACAAATAAAATGATTTAAATGAATTTAAATACAAATCTAAACATGAAAATAATAAGACAATAAGTGCACAAATGTCATTTGAATCATTTTGAATATAAAAATATGAATTTAGGAACATGAAAATTATAAATAAAAGTATATTAAAAATAAGTACACAAGTAATGTTGTTTGAATATTTTTTTAAAATAAATTAAATAAAATAATTAAACATAGATGTTAAAATAATTAAAAGATAAGTGCACGTGTAATATCATTTAAAAAAATGAATCTAGAAACATGGAAATAAGGAGTTCTAAATAAAATTAATAATTAATTGCACAAATTTTAATGACAATACAAAGTTGTAAATAAAAATATATAGTAAAACATTAAACAAGTGTGCACAAATAAAATCAATTAAATTATTTTAAATAAGAATCTTAACATGAAAAGAAAATAAGTGCACAATTGTAATTTTAATCATTTTGAATATAAAAATATGACTCTAGAAACATGGAAATTGTAAATAAAAAAAGAAAAAGTATATTAAAAATATTTACACAATGTCATTTAAGTATTTTTTTTTTTTTTCAAATAAATTACATACAATTTTAAATAAATGCTAAAAAAAAAATGTTAAAAAAAGTGCACATGTAATGTCATTTAAAAAAAATTAATTATTAAAATATGAATCTAGAAACACGGAAATACCAAGTTCTAAATAAAATTAATAAAAAATCAAATGCACAAATTATGTCATAATGACAATAGAAAAAGTTGTAAATGTATATTAAAAAATTAAACAAGTGCACAAATAAAATCAATTAAATAATTTTAAATAAGAATCTCAACATGCAAATAAGAAAATAATTGCACAAATGTAATTTTAATCATTTTGAATATACAAATATGAATCAAGAAACATGAAAATGATAAATAAAAGTATATTAAAAATAAGTACACAAGTAATGTCATTTGACTTTTTAAATAAATTAAATAAAATAATTTAAAATAACTTAAATTAAATTAAAAAAATGAAATAAGTGCACGGGT